>NW_026894258.1:0-160273 GCF_032452875.1 Bos javanicus | reverse complement strand
AGTGCATGATCAGTCTATGATCAGTGCATGATAGCCACGTGATCAGTGCATGATCAGTCACCTGATGGGTGTATGATCATTCACGTGACCTGTACATGATAGCTACATGATCATTGCATGATCAGCCACGTGAGTAGTTCATGATAGCCACGTGATCACTGCATGATCAGTCACGTGATCAGTGCATGATCAGTCATGTGACCAGTACATGGTAGCTGCGTGATCATGACATGATCAGCCACGTGAGCAGTGCATGATAGCCACGTGATCAGTGCATGATCAGACACGAGATCAGTGCATGATCAGTCACGTAATCAGTGCATGATCAGTCATGTGACCAGTACATGGTAGCTGCGTGATCATCGCATGATCAGCCACATGATCAGTGCATGATAGCTACGTGATCAGTGCATGATCAGACACGAGATCAGTGCATGATCAGTCACGTGATCAGTGCATGATCAGCCACGTGATCAGTGCATGACCAGGCACGTGATCAGTGTATGTCCAGCCAAGTGATCAGTGCATGATAGCCACGTGATCAGTGCATGATCAGTCACATGATCAGTGCATGACCAGTCATGTGATAGGTGTGTGATCAGCCACGTGAACAGTGCATGGTCAGTCACGTGATCAGGGCCTGCTGAGCTGCGTGATTAGTGTCTGCTCATCTGCTTGACAATTGCCAGCTGAGCTGCACGATTCCTGCCTGTCATCTGCTTGACAATTGCCACCTGTGCTGCGTAATTCCTGCCTGCTCATCTACTTGATTATTGCCAGCTGAGCAGCATGATTTCTCAGAGGTAAGTTCCATGATTATAGCCTGCTGACTGATTCCTGCCTACTCAGCTCTATGTTCATTGCCTCCAGAGGCACATGATCAGTGTGTGACACCAAACATGATCAGCACATGATCAGTCACATAATCAATGCATGATAAGCCAGGTGATCAGTGCATGATCAATTATGTGATCAGTGCATGATCAGTCACGTGACAGTACATGGTAGCCGCGTGATCAGTGCATGATCAGTCACGTGAGCTCTGCATGATAGCCACGTGATCAGTGCATGATCAGTCACGTGATCAGTGCATGATCGTCACGATCAGGCATGATCAATACTCTGATCAGTGCATGATCAGTCACGTGACCAGTGCATGGCAGCTACGCGTGATCATTGCATGATCAGCCACGTGATCAGTGCATGATAGCCACGTGATCAGTGCATGATAGCCACGTGATCAGTGCATGATCAGTCACGTGATGCGTGTATGATCAGTCACGTGATCAGTGCATGTTATCCACGTGATCAGTGCATGATCAGCCACGTGATCACTGCATGATTAGTCACGTGATCAGTGCATGATCAGTCACGTGATCAGTGCATGATCAGCCACGTAATCAGTGCGTGATCAGCCACGTGATCAGTGCATGATCAATTACGTGATCAGTGCATGATCAGCCACGTGACCAGTACATGGTAGCTACGTGATCAGTGCGTGATCAGCCACGTGATCAGTGCATGATCAGCCACGTGATCAGTGCATGATCAGCCACGTGATCAGTGCATGATCAGCCACGTGATCAGTGCATGACAGCCACGTGATCAGTGCATGAGAGCCACGTGATCAGTGCATGATCAGTCACGTGATACATGTGCTGATCAGCCACGTGATCAGTGCATGATGAGCCACGTGATCAGTGCATGATCAATTACGTGATCAGCGCATGATCAGTCACGTGGCCAGTGCATGGTTGCCGCGTGATCATTGCATGATCAGCCACGTGAGCAGTGCATGATAGCCACGTGGTCAGTGCATGATCAGTCACGTGATCAGTGCATGATCAGTCACGTGAACAGTGCATGATCATCCACGTGATCAGTGCATGATCAGTCACGTTACCAGTATATGATTGCTACGTGATCAGTCCATGACGAGCCACGTGGGCAGTGCATGATAGCCACGTGATGTGTGCATGAGTTACCTGAGCGGAGTATGATCAGCCACGTGATCAGTGCATGAGTGCCACATGATCAGTGCATGACCAGCCACGTGACAGGTGCATGATCAGCCACGTGAACAGTGCATGTTCAGCCACGTGATCAGTGCATGATAGCCACGTGATCAGTGCATGATCAGTTACGTGAGCAGTGTATGATCAGCCACGTGACCAGTGCATGGTCAGACACGTGAACAGTGTATGATCAGCCACGTGATCAGTGCATGATAGCCAAGTGATCAGTGCATGATCATCACGTGATCAGTGTATGATCAGCCACGTGAACAGTGCATGCTCAGTCACGTGATCAGGGCCTGCTGAGCTGCGTGATTACTGTCTGCTCATCTGCTTGACAATTGCCAGCTGAGCTGCACGATTCCTGCCTGTCATCTGCTTGACAATTGCCAGCTGTGCTGCGTAATTCCTGCCTGCTCAGCTGCTTGATTATTGCCAGCTGAGCAGCATGATTCCTCACAGCTGAGTTCCATGATTATTGCCTGCTGACTGTTTGATTCGTGCCTACTCAGCTCTTTGTTCATTGCCTGCAGAGGCACATGATCAGTGTATGATAGCAAACATGATCAGCGCATGATCAGTCACGTGATCAGCGCCATGATAAGTCACGTGATCAGTGCATGATCAGTCATGTGATCAGTGCATGATCAGTCACGGTATCAGTGCATGATCAGCCACGTGATCAGTGCATGATCTGTCACAAGATTAGTGTATGATGATCCACGTGATCAGTGCACGATCAGTCACGTGATCAGTGCATGATACAGTCACGTGAACAGTGCATGATCAGTCACGTGATCAGTGCATGATAGCCACGTGATCAGTGCATGATCAGTCACGTGATGGGTGCATGATCAGTCACGTGACCTGTACATGGTAGCTACATGATCATTGCATGATCAGCCACGTGAGCAGTGCATGATAGCCACGTGATCACTGCATGATCAGTCACGTGATCAGTGCATGATCAGTCACGTGACCAGTACATGGTAGCCGTGATCATTGCATGATCAGCCACGTGAGCAGTGCATGATAGCCACGTGATCAGTGCATGATCAGTCACGTGATCAGTGCATGATCAGTCACGTGATCAGTGCATGATCAGCCACGTGATCAGTGCATGATCAGGCACGTGATCAGTGTATGGTCCAGCCAAGTGATCAGTGCATGATCAGCCACGTGATCAGTGCATGATCGTCACGTGATCAGTGCATGATCAGTCACGTGATCAGTGCATGATCAGCCACGTGAACAGTGCATGCTCAGTCACGTGATCAGGGCCTGCTGAGCTGCGTGATTACTGTCTGCTCATCTGCTTGACAATTGCCAGCTGAGCTGCACGATTCCTGCCTGTCAGCTGCTTGACAATTGCCACCTGTGCTGCGTAATTCCTGCCTGCTCATTACTTGATTATTGCCAGCTCAGCAGCATGATTTCTCAGAGGTGAATTACATGATTATAGCCTGCTGACTGATTCCTGCCTACTCAGCTCTATGTTCATTGCCTCCATAGGCACATGATCAGTGTGTGACACCAAACATGATCAGCACATGATCAGTCACGTGATCAATGCATGATAAGCCAGGTGATCAGTGCATGATCAATTACGTGATCAGTGCATGATCAGTCACTTGACAAGTACATGGTAGCTACGTGATCATTGCATGATCAGCCACGTGATCAGTGCATGATCAGCCACGTGATCAGTGCATGATCAGTCACGTGATCTCTGCATGATCAGTCACGTGATCTGTGCATGATCAGTCACGTGATCAGTGCATGATCAGTCACGTGATCAGTGCATGATCAGTCCGTGATCAGTGCATGATCAGCCACGTGATCAGTGCATGATCAGCCACGTGATCAGTGCAGGATAGCCACGTGATCACTTCATGATTATTCACGTGATCTGTACATGATCAGTCACGTGATACAGTGTGATCAGCCACCGGATCAGTGCGTGATGAGCCATGTGATCAGTGCAGGATCAATTACGTGATCAGTGCATGATCAGTCACGTGACCAGTACATGGTAGCTACGTGATCATGTGTGATCAGCCACGTGATCAGTGCATGATAGCCACGTGATCAGTGCATGATAGCCACATGATCAGTGCATGATCAGTCACGTGATACGTGTGATGATCAGCCACGTGATCAGTGCATGGTATCCACGTGATCAGTGCATGATCAGCCACGTGATCAGTGCATGATAGCCACGTGATCAGTGCATGATCAGTCACGTGATACATGTGTGATCAGCCACGTGATCAGTGCATGATGAGCCACGTGATCAGTGCAGGATCAATTACGTGATCAGTGCATGATCAGTCACGTGACCAGTACATGGTTGCTACGTGATCGTTGCATGATCAGCCACGTGAGCAGAGCATGATAGCCACGTGGTCAGTGCATGATCAGTCACGTGATCAGTACATGATCAGTCACGTGAACAGTGCATGATCATTTACGTGATCTTTGCATGATCAGTCACGTTACCAGTATTTGGTTGCTACGTGATCATTCCATGACGAGCCACGTGAGCAGTGCATGATAGCCACGTGATGTGTGCATGAGTTACGTGAGCAGCGTATGATCAGCCACGTGATCAGTGCATGAGTGCCACGTGATCAGTGCATGATATGTCACGTGATCAGGTGCGTGATCAGCCACGTGATCAGTGCATGATCAGCCACGTGATCAGTGCATGATAGCCACGTGATCAGTGCATGATCAGTTACGTGAGCAGTGTATGATCAGCCACGTGATCAGTGCATGGTCAGACACGTGAACAGTGTATGATCAGCCACGTGATCAGTGCATGATATCCAAGTGATCAGTGCATGATCATCAGGTGATCAGTGTATGATCAGCCACGTGAACAGTGCATGCTCAGTCACGTGATCAGGGCCTGCTGAGCTGCGTGATTCCTGCCGGCTCATCTGCATGACAATTGCCAGCTGAGCTGCGTGATTCCTGTCGGCTCATCTGCTTGACAATTGCCAGCTGAGCTGCGTGATTCCTGCCTGGTCACGTGCTTGATTTTTGCCAGTTGAGCAGCATGATTCGTCACTGCTGAGCTCCATGCTTATTGCCTGCTGATTGCGTGGTTCGTGTCTGCTCAGCTCTTTGAGTATTGCCTCCTGAGGTCCCTGTTCGGTCGCCACCTGCCGGGGACCAGCCCCAACTGATCCAGGGTATTCGAAGGAGAGATGGCCTAGGCGACTATTTATATGCTAATCAGAGATGTCAAGAATAATAGTATGAGGAGAGCTCAGTAGGAAAATTCGGTGGAGAAAAGAGACTGAGTAGCTTGCTTTACACGGAAGACCAATCAAACTTCAAGACAAGAAGTTTGCACCACTTACGAGGCCGCAGGCGCCCTCTCGAATAGCGAAAGGTGCCTCACCCTAGACACCTTCTCGAGTGGGTCTTAGCAGCCCAGGCATAATTAGTAAGCGTGGTGGGTTCCGCGCTCCAGATGGAGACTCAGCTGGAAGTTAAAGGGAAGAATGACAAGGAACTTTATGAATTGGAGCTGTAAGTTAACTCTTTGACAGAGAGAGTGAGATGGTGGTGGGGGACAGCCCCCAGTGAAATCAGAGGTGAGAGCACAAAGCAATACAGTAGGCAGACTCCGGTTTTTTTTGGGGGGGGGAGATGCTCGAAAACATCCAGGTGGAGTCCTGAGGCTCGATCCCGCATTTGCGTATGCCGAGCCTCCTTCCTCATGACCTTTGTCCAGAGTGGAAGGCCTCCCCGGCTCCCGGCACATGATCAGTGCATGCTCAGTCACGATATCAGTGCCTGCTCAGCCAGGTGATCACTGACGGCACAGTCACGTGATCAGCGCCTCTCAGTCACGTGATCACCCTATGATAAACACGTGATCAGTGAACAACAAGCCACGTGATCACTGCATGCGCGGTCAGGTGGTCAGTTCCTGATCAGCCACCTGATCAGTGCGTGCACAGTCCCCTGATCAGCGCCTGTCAGTCACTGATCACTGCCTGATAAACAGGTGATCAGTGCCCGAACAGCCACGTCATCAGTGCATGCGCAGTCACGTGATCAGTGCATGATAGCCACGTGATCAGTGCGTGCACAGTCCCATGATCAGCGCCTGTCAGTCACTGATCATTGCCTGATAAACACGTGATCAGTGCATGATGAGCCATGTGATCAGTGCCCGATCAGCCACGTCATCAGTGCATGCGCAGTCACGTCATCAGTGCATGATAGCCACGTGATCAGTGCATGCTCAGTCACGTGATCTGGACTTGATCAGCCACGTGATCAGTGCCTGCAGAGTCACGTGATCAGGGCCTGCTGAGCTGCGTGATTCCTGCCGGCTCATCTGCATGACAATTGCCAGCTGAGCTGCGTGATTCCTGTCGGCTCATCTGCTTGACAATTGCCAGCTGAGCTGGGTGATTCCTGCCTGGTCACGTGCTTGATTTTTGCCAGTTGAGCAGCATGATTCGTCACTGCTGAGCTCCATGCTTATTGCCTGCTGATTGCGTGGTTCGTGTCTGCTCAGCTCTTTGAGTATTGCCTCCTGAGGTCCCTGTTCGGTCGCCACCTGCCGGGGACCAGCCCCAACTGATCCAGGGTATTCGAAGGAGAGATGGCCTAGGCGACTATTTATATGCTAATCAGAGATGTCAAGAATAATAGTATGAGGAGAGCTCAGTAGGAAAATTCGGTGGAGAAAAGAGACTGAGTAGCTTGGTTTACACGGAAGACCAATCAAACTTCAAGACAAGAAGTTTGCACCACTTACGTAGGCCGCAGGCGCCCTTTCGAATAGCGAAAGGTGCCTCACCCTAGACACCTTCTCGAGTGGGTCTTAGCAGCCCAGGCATAATTAGTAAGTGTGGTGGGTTCCGCGCTCCAGATGGAGACTCAGCTGGAAGTTAAAGGGAAGAATGACAAGGAACTTTATGAATTGGAGCTGTTAGTTAACTCTTTGACAGAGAGAGTGAGATGGTGGTGGGGGACAGCCCCCAGTGAAATCAGAGGTGAGAGCACAAAGCAATACAGTAGGCAGACTCCGGTTTTTTTTGGGGGGTGAGATGCTCGAAAACATCCAGGTGGAGTCCTGAGGCTCGATCCCGCATTTGCGTATGCCGAGCCTCCTTCCTCATGACCTTTGTCCAGAGTGGAAGGCCTCCCCGGCTCCCGGCACATGATCAGTGCATGCTCAGTCACCATATCAGTGCCTGCTCAGCCAGGTGATCACTGACGGCACAGTCACGTGATCAGCGCCTCTCAGTCACGTGATCACCCTATGATAAACACGTGATCAGTGAACGACCAGCCACGTGATCACTGCATGTGCGGTCAGGTGGTCAGTTCCTGATCAGCCACCTGATCAGTGCGTGCACAGTCCCCTGATCAGCGCCTGTCAGTCACTGATCACTGCCTGATAAACACGTGATCAGTGCCCGAACAGCCACGTCATCAGTGCATGCGCAGTCACGTGATCAGTGCATGATAGCCACGTGATCAGTGCGTGCACAGTCCCATGATCAGCGCCTGTCAGTCACTGATCATTGCCTGATAAACACGTGATCAGTGCATGATGAGCCATGTGATCAGTGCCCGATCAGCCACGTCATCAGTGCATGCGCAGTCACGTCATCAGTGCATGATAGCCACGTGATCAGTGCATGCTCAGTCACGTGATCTGGACTTGATCAGCCACGTGATCAGTGCCTGCAGAGTCACGTGATCAGGGCCTGCTGAGCTGCGTGATTCCTGCCGGCTCATCTGCATGACAATTGCCAGCTGAGCTGCGTGATTCCTGTCGGCTCATCTGCTTGACAATTGCCAGCTGAGCTGCGTGATTCCTGCCTGGTCACGTGCTTGATTATTGCCAGTTGAGCAGCATGATTCGTCACTGCTGAGCTCCATGCTTATTGCCTGCTGATTGCGTGGTTCGTGTCTGCTCAGCTCTTTGAGTATTGCCTCCTGAGGTCCCTGTTCGGTCGCCACCTGCCGGGGACCAGCCCCAACTGATCCAGGGTATTCGAAGGAGAGATGGCCTAGGCGACTATTTATATGCTAATCAGAGATGTCAAGAATAATAGTATGAGGAGAGCTCAGTAGGAAAATTCGGTGGAGAAAAGAGACTGAGTAGCTTGGTTTACACGGAAGACCAATCAAACTTCAAGACAAGAAGTTTGCACCACTTACGTAGGCCGCAGGCGCCCTCTCGAATAGCGAAAGGTGCCTCACCCTAGACACCTTCTCGAGTGGGTCTTAGCAGCCCAGGCATAATTAGTAAGCGTGGTGGGTTCCGCGCTCCAGATGGAGACTCAGCTGGAAGTTAAAGGGAAGAATGACAAGGAACTTTATGAATTGGAGCTGTAAGTTAACTCTTTGACAGAGAGAGCGAGATGGTGGTGGGGGACAGCCCCCAGTGAAATCAGAGGTGAGAGCACAAAGTAATACAGTAGGCAGACTCCGGTTTTTTTGGGGGGGAGATGCTCGAGAATATCCGGGTGGACTCCTGAGGCTCGATCCCGCATTTGCGTATGCCGAGCCTCCTTCCTCATGACCTTTGTCCAGAGTGGAATGCCTCCCCGGCTCCCGGCACATGATCAGTGCATGCTCAGTCACCATATCAGTGCCTGCTCAGCCAGGTGATCACTGACGGCACAGTCACGTGATCAGCGCCTCTCAGTCACGTGATCACCCTATGATAAACACGTGATCCGTGAACGACCAGCCACGTGATCACTGCATGCACGGTCAGGTGGTCAGTTCCTGATCAGCCACCTGATCAGTGCGTGCACAGTCCCCTGATCAGCGCCTGTCAGTCACTGATCACTGCCTGATAAACACGTGATCAGTGCCCGAACAGCCACGTCATCAGTGCATGCGCAGTCACGTGATCAGTGCATGATAGCCACGTGATCAGTGCGTGCACAGTCCCATGATCAGCGCCTGTCAGTCACTGATCATTGCCTGATAAACACGTGATCAGTGCATGATGAGCCATGTGATCAGTGCCCGATCAGCCACGTCATCAGTGCATGCGCAGTCACGTCATCAGTGCATGATAGCCACGTGATCAGTGCATGCTCAGTCACGTGATCTGGACTTGATCAGCCACGTGATCAGTGCCTGCAGAGTCACGTGATCAGGGCCTGCTGAGCTGCGTGATTCCTGCCGGCTCATCTGCATGACAATTGCCAGCTGAGCTGCGTGATTCCTGTCGGCTCATCTGCTTGACAATTGCCAGCTGAGCTGTGTGATTCCTGCCTGGTCACGTGCTTGATTATTGCCAGTTGAGCAGCATGATTCGTCACTGCTGAGCTCCATGCTTATTGCCTGCTGATTGCGTGGTTCGTGTCTGCTCAGCTCTTTGAGTATTGCCTCCTGAGGTCCCTGTTCGGTCGCCACCTGCCGGGGACCAGCCCCAACTGATCCAGGGTATTCGAAGGAGAGATGGCCTAGGCGACTATTTATATGCTAATCAGAGATGTCAAGAATAATAGTATGAGGAGAGCTCAGTAGGAAAATTCGGTGGAGAAAAGAGACTGAGTAGCTTGGTTTACACGGAAGACCAATCAAACTTCAAGACAAGAAGTTTGCACCACTTACGTAGGCCGCAGGCGCCCTCTCGAATAGCGAAAGGTGCCTCACCCTAGACACCTTCTCGAGTGGGTCTTAGCAGCCCAGGCATAGTAGTAAGCGTGGTGGGTTCCGCGCTCCAGATGGAGACTCAGCTGGAAGTTAAAGGGAAGAATGACAAGGAACTTTATGAATTGGAGCTCTAAGTTAACTCTTTGACAGAGAGAGCGAGATGGTGGTGGGGGACAGCCCCCAGTGAAATCAGAGGTGAGAGCACAAAGCAATACAGTAGGCAGACTCCGGTTTTTTTGGGGGGGAGATGCTCGAGAAAATCCGGGTGGAGTCCTGAGGCTCGATCCCGCATTTGCGTATGCCGAGCCTCCTTCCTCATGACCTTTGTCCAGAGTGGAAGGCCTCCCCGGCTCCCGGCACATGATCAGTGCATGCTCAGTCACCATATCAGTGCCTGCTCAGCCAGGTGATCACTGACGGCACAGTCACGTGATCAGCGCCTCTCAGTCACGTGATCACCCTATGATAAACACGTGATCAGTGAACGACCAGCCACGTGATCACTGCATGCGCGGTCAGGTGGTCAGTTCCTGATCAGCCACCTGATCAGTGCGTGCACAGTCCCCTGATCAGCGCCTGTCAGTGACTGATCACTGCCTGATAAACACGTGATCAGTGCCCGAACAGCCACGTCATCAGTGCATGCGCAGTCACGTGATCAGTGCATGATAGCCACGTGATCAGTGCGTGCACAGTCCCATGATCAGCGCCTGTCAGTCACTGATCATTGCCTGATAAACACGTGATCAGTGCATGATGAGCCATGTGATCAGTGCCCGATCAGCCACGTCATCAGTGCATGCGCAGTCACGTCATCAGTGCATGATAGCCACGTGATCAGTGCATGCTCAGTCACGTGATCTGGACTTGATCAGCCACGTGATCAGTGCCTGCAGAGTCACGTGATCAGGGCCTGCTGAGCTGCGTGATTCCTGCCGGCTCATCTGCATGACAATTGCCAGCTGAGCTGCGTGATTCCTGTCGGCTCATCTGCTTGACAATTGCCAGCTGAGCTGCGTGATTCCTGCCTGGTCACGTGCTTGATTATTGCCAGTTGAGCAGCATGATTCGTCACTGCTGAGCTCCATGCTTATTGCCTGCTGATTGCGTGGTTCGTGTCTGCTCAGCTCTTTGAGTATTGCCTCCTGAGGTCCCTGTTCGGTCGCCACCTGCCGGGGACCAGCCCCAACTGATCCAGGGACTTCGAAGGAGAGATGGCCTAGGCGACTATTTATATGCTAATCAGAGATGTCAAGAATAATAGTATGAGGAGAGCTCAGTAGGAAAATTCGGTGGAGAAAAGAGACTGAGTAGCTTGGTTTACGCGGAAGACCAATCAAACTTCAAGACAAGAAGTTTGCACCACTTACGTAGGCCGCAGGCGCCCTCTCGAATAGCGAAAGGTGCCTCACCCTAGACACCTTCTCGAGTGGGTCTTAGCAGCCCAGGCATAATTAGTAAGCGTGGTGGGTTCCGCGCTCCAGATGGAGACTCAGCTGGAAGTTAAAGGGAAGAATGACAAGGAACTTTATGAATTGGAGCTGTAAGTTAACTCTTTGACAGAGAGAGTGAGATGGTGGTGGGGGACAGCCCCCAGTGAAATCAGAGGTGAGAGCACAAAGCAATACAGTAGGCAGACTCCGGTTTTTTTGGGGGGGGAGATGCTCGAAAACATCCGGGTGGAGTCCTGAGGCTCGATCCCGCATTTGCGTATGCCGAGCCTCCTTCCTCATGACCTTTGTCCAGAGTGGAATGCCTCCCCGGCTCCCGGCACATGATCAGTGCATGCTCAGTCACGATATCAGTGCCTGCTCAGCCAGGTGATCACTGACGGCACAGTCACGTGATCAGCGCCTCTCAGTCACGTGATCACCCTATGATAAACACGTGATCAGTGAACGACCAGCCACGTGATCACTGCATGCGCGGTCAGGTGGTCAGTTCCTGATCAGCCACCTGATCAGTGCGTGCACAGTCCCCTGATCAGCGCCTGTCAGTCACTGATCACTGCCTGATAAACACGTGATCAGTGCCCGAACAGCCACGTCATCAGTGCATGCGCAGTCACGTGATCAGTGCATGATAGCCACGTGATCAGTGCGTGCACAGTCCCATGATCAGCGCCTGTCAGTCACTGATCATTGCCTGATAAACACGTGATCAGTGCATGATGAGCCATGTGATCAGTGCCCGATCAGCCACGTCATCAGTGCATGCGCAGTCACGTCATCAGTGCATGATAGCCACGTGATCAGTGCATGCTCAGTCACGTGATCTGGACTTGATCAGCCACGTGATCAGTGCCTGCAGAGTCACGTGATCAGGGCCTGCTGAGCTGCGTGATTCCTGCCGGCTCATCTGCATGACAATTGCCAGCTGAGCTGCGTGATTCCTGTCGGCTCATCTGCTTGACAATTGCCAGCTGAGCTGCGTGATTCCTGCCTGGTCACGTGCTTGATTATTGCCAGTTGAGCAGCATGATTCGTCACTGCTGAGCTCCATGCTTATTGCCTGCTGATTGCGTGGTTCGTGTCTGCTCAGCTCTTTGAGTATTGCCTCCTGAGGTCCCTGTTCGGTCGCCACCTGCCGGGGACCAGCCCCAACTGATCCAGGGTATTCGAAGGAGAGATGGCCTAGGGGACTATTTATATGCTAATCAGAGATGTCAAGAATAATAGTATGAGGAGAGCTCAGTAGGAAAATTCGGTGGCGAAAAGAGACTGAGTAACTTGGTTTACGCGGAAGAACAATCAAACTTCAAGACAAGAAGTTTGCACCACTTACGTAGGCCGTAGGCGCCCTCTCGAATAGCGAAAGTTGCCTCACCCTAGACACCTTCTCGAGTGGGTCTTAGCAGCCCAGGCATAATTAGTAAGCGTGGTGGGTTCCGCGCTCCAGATGGAGACTCAGCTGGAAGTTAAAGGGAAGAATGACAAGGAACTTTATGAATTGGAGCTGTAAGTTAACTCTTTGACAGAGAGAGCGAGATGGTGGTGGGGGACAGTCCCCAGTGAAATCAGAGGTGAGAGCACAAAGCAATACAGTAGGCAGACTCCGGTTTTTTGGGGGGGGAGATGCTCGAGAATATCCGGGTGGACTCCTGAGGCTCGATCCCGCATTTGCGTATGCCGAGCCTCCTTCCTCATGACCTTTGTCCAGAGTGGAATGCCTCCCCGGCTCCCGGCACATGATCAGTGCATGCTCAGTCACCATATCAGTGCCTGCTCAGCCAGGTGATCACTGACGGCACAGTCACGTGATCAGCGCCTCTCAGTCACGTGATCACCCTATGATAAACACGTGATCAGTGAACGACCAGCCACGTGATCACTGCATGCGCGGTCAGGTGGTCAGTTCCTGATCAGCCACCTGATCAGTGCGTGCACAGTCCCCTGATCAGCGCCTGTCAGTCACTGATCACTGCCTGATAAACACGTGATCAGTGCTCGAACAGCCACGTCATCAGTGCATGCGCAGTCACGTGATCAGTGCATGATAGCCACGTGATCAGTGCGTGCAGCAGTCCCATGATCAGCGCCTGTCAGTCACTGATCATTGCCTGATAAACACGTGATCAGTGCATGATGAGCCATGTGATCAGTGCCCGATCAGCCACGTCATCAGTGCATGCGCAGTCACGTCATCAGTGCATGATAGCCACGTGATCAGTGCATGCTCAGTCACGTGATCTGGACTTGATCAGCCACGTGATCAGTGCCTGCAGAGTCACGTGATCAGGGCCTGCTGAGCTGCGTGATTCCTGCCGGCTCATCTGCATGACAATTGCCAGCTGAGCTGCGTGATTCCTGTCGGCTCATCTGCTTGACAATTGCCAGCTGAGCTGCGTGATTCCTGCCTGGTCACGTGCTTGATTATTGCCAGTTGAGAAGCATGATTCGTCACTGCTGAGCTCCATGCTTATTGCCTGCTGATGGCGTGGTTCGTGTCTGCTCAGCTCTTTGAGTATTGCCTCCTGAGGTCCCTGTTCGGTCGCCACCTGCCGGGGACCAGCCCCAACTGATCCAGGGTATTCGAAGGAGAGATGGCCTAGGCGACTATTTATATGCTAATCAGAGATGTCAAGAATAATAGTATGAGGAGAGCTCAGTAGGAAAATTCGGTGGAGAAAAGAGACTGAGTAGCTTGGTTTACGCGGAAGACCAATCAAACTTCAAGACAAGAAGTTTGCACCACTTACGTAGGCCGCAGGCGCCCTCTCGAATAGCGAAAGGTGCCTCACCCTAGACACCTTCTCGAGTGGGTCTTAGCAGCCCAGGCATAATTAGTAAGCGTGGTGGGTTCCGCGCTCCAGATGGAGACTCAGCTGGAAGTTAAAGGGAAGAATGACAAGGAACTTTATGAATTGGAGCTGTAAGTTAACTCTTTGACAGAGAGAGCGAGATGGTGGTGGGGGACAGCCCCCAGTGAAATCAGAGGTGAGAGCACAAAGCAATACAGTAGGCAGACTCCGGTTTTTTGGGGGGGGAGATGCTCGAGAATATCCGGGTGGACTCCTGAGGCTCGATCCCGCATTTGCGTATGCCGAGCCTCCTTCCTCATGACCTTTGTCCAGAGTGGAAGGCCTCCCCGGCTCCCGGCACATGATCAGTGCATGCTCAGTCACCATATCAGTGCCTGCTCAGCCACGTGATCACTGACGGCACAGTCACGTGATCAGCGCCTCTCAGTCACGTGATCACCCTATGATAAACACGTGATCAGTGAACGACCAGCCACGTGATCACTGCATGCGCGGTCAGGTGGTCAGTTCCTGATCAGCCACCTGATCAGTGCGTGCACAGTCCCCTGATCAGCGCCTGTCAGTCACTGATCACTGCCTGATAAACACGTGATCAGTGCCCGAACAGCCACGTCATCAGTGCATGCGCAGTCACGTGATCAGTGCATGATAGCCACGTGATCAGTGCGTGCACAGTCCCATGATCAGCGCCTGTCAGTCACTGATCATTGCCTGATAAACACGTGATCAGTGCATGATGAGCCATGTGATCAGTGCCCGATCAGCCACGTCATCAGTGCATGCGCAGTCACGTCATCAGTGCATGATAGCCACGTGATCAGTGCATGCTCAGTCACGTGATCTGGACTTGATCAGCCACGTGATCAGTGCCTGCAGAGTCACGTGATCAGGGCCTGCTGAGCTGCGTGATTCCTGCCGGCTCATCTGCATGACAATTGCCAGCTGAGCTGCGTGATTCCTGTCGGCTCATCTGCTTGACAATTGCCAGCTGAGCTGTGTGATTCCTGCCTGGTCACGTGCTTGATTATTGCCAGTTGAGCAGCATGATTCGTCACTGCTGAGCTCCATGCTTATTGCCTGCTGATTGCGTGGTTCGTGTCTGCTCAGCTCTTTGAGTATTGCCTCCTGAGGTCCCTGTTCGGTCGCCACCTGCCGGGGACCAGCCCCAACTGATCCAGGGTATTCGAAGGAGAGATGGCCTAGGCGACTATTTATATGCTAATCAGAGATGTCAAGAATAATAGTATGAGGAGAGCTCAGTAGGAACATTCGGTGGAGAAAAGAGACTGAGGAGCTTGGTTTACGCGGAAGACCAATCAAACTTCAAGACAAGAAGTTTGCACCACTTACGTAGGCCGCAGGCGCCCTCTCGAATAGCGAAAGGTGCCTCACCCTAGACACCTTCTCGAGTGGGTCTTAGCAGCCCAGGCATAATTAGTAAGTGTGGTGGGTTCCGAGCTCCAGATGGAGACTCAGCTGGAAGTTAAAGGGAAGAATGACAAGGAACTTTATGAATTGGAGCTGTAAGTTAACTCTTTGACAGAGAGAGCGAGATGGTGGTGGGGGACAGCCCCCAGTGAAATCAGAGGTGAGAGCACAAAGCAATACAGTAGGCAGACTCCGGTTTTTTTGGGGGGGAGATGCTCGAGAACATCCGGGTGGAGTCCTGAGGCTCGATCCCGCATTTGCGTATGCCGAGCCTCCTTCCTCATGACCTTTGTCCAGAGTGGAAGGCCTCCCCGGCTCCCGGCACATGATCAGTGCATGCTCAGTCACGATATCAGTGCCTGCTCAGCCAGGTGATCACTGACGGCACAGTCACGTGATCAGCGCCTCTCAGTCACGTGATCACCGTATGATAAACACGTGATCAGTGAACGACCAGCCACGTGATCACTGCATGCGCGGTCAGGTGGTCAGTTCCTGATCAGCCACCTGATCAGTGCGTGCACAGTCCCCTGATCAGCGCCTGTCAGTCACTGATCACTGCCTGATAAACACGTGATCAGTGCCCGAACAGCCACGTCATCAGTGCATGCGCAGTCACGTGATCAGTGCATGATAGCCACGTGATCAGTGCGTGCACAGTCCCATGATCAGCGCCTGTCAGTCACTGATCATTGCCTGATAAACACGTGATCAGTGCATGATGAGCCATGTGATCAGTGCCCGATCAGCCACGTCATCAGTGCATGCGCAGTCACGTCATCAGTGCATGATAGCCACGTGATCAGTGCATGCTCAGTCACGTGATCTGGACTTGATCAGCCACGTGATCAGTGCCTGCAGAGTCACGTGATCAGGGCCTGCTGAGCTGCGTGATTCCTGCCGGCTCATCTGCATGACAATTGCCAGCTGAGCTGCGTGATTCCTGTCGGCTCATCTGCTTGACAATTGCCAGCTGAGCTGCGTGATTCCTGCCTGGTCACGTGCTTGATTATTGCCAGTTGAGCAGCATGATTCGTCACTGCTGAGCTCCATGCTTATTGCCTGCTGATTGCGTGGTTCGTGTCTGCTCAGCTCTTTGAGTATTGCCTCCTGAGGTCCCTGTTCGGTCGCCACCTGCCGGGGACCAGCCCCAACTGATCCAGGGTATTCGAAGGAGAGATGGCCTAGGCGACTATTTATATGCTAATCAGAGATGTCAAGAATAATAGTATGAGGAGAGCTCAGTAGGAAAATTCGGTGGAGAAAAGAGACTGAGTAGCTTGGTTTACGCGGAAGACCAATCAAACTTCAAGACAAGAAGTTTGCACCACTTACGTAGGCCGCAGGCGCCCTCTCGAATAGCGAAAGGTGCCTCACCCTAGACACCTTCTCGAGTGGGTCTTAGCAGCCCAGGCATAATTAGTAAGCGTGGTGGGTTCCGCGCTCCAGATGGAGACTCAGCTGGAAGTTAAAGGGAAGAATGACAAGGAACTTTATGAATTGGAGCTGTAAGTTAACTCTTTGACAGAGAGAGCGAGATGGTGGTGGGGGACAGCCCCCAGTGAAATCAGAGGTGAGAGCACAAAGCAATACAGTAGGCAGACTCCGGTTTTTTTGGGGGGGAGATGCTCGAGAATATCCGGGTGGACTCCTGAGGCTCGATCCCGCATTTGCGTATGCCGAGCCTCCTTCCTCATGACCTTTGTCCAGAGTGGAATGCCTCCCCGGCTCCCGGCACATGATCAGTGCATGCTCAGTCACCATATCAGTGCCTGCTCAGCCACGTGATCACTGATGGCACAGTCACGTGATCAGCGCCTCTCAGTCACGTGATCACCCTATGATAAACACGTGATCAGTGAACGACCAGCCACGTGATCACTGCATGCGCGGTCAGGTGGTCAGTTCCTGATCAGCCACCTGATCAGTGCGTGCACAGTCCCCTGATCAGCGCCTGTCAGTCACTGATCACTGCCTGATAAACACGTGATCAGTGCCCGAACAGCCACGTCATCAGTGCATGCGCAGTCACGTGATCAGTGCATGATAGCCACGTGATCAGTGCGTGCACAGTCCCATGATCAGCGCCTGTCAGTCACTGATCATTGCCTGATAAACACGTGATCAGTGCATGATGAGCCATGTGATCAGTGCCCAATCAGCCACGTCATCAGTGCATGCGCAGTCACGTCATCAGTGCATGATAGCCACGTGATCAGTGCATGCTCAGTCACGTGATCTGGACTTGATCAGCCACGTGATCAGTGCCTGCAGAGTCACGTGATCAGGGCCTGCTGAGCTGCGTGATTCCTGCCGGCTCATCTGCATGACAATTGCCAGCTGAGCTGCGTGATTCCTGTCGGCTCATCTGCTTGACAATTGCCAGCTGAGCTGCGTGATTCCTGCCTGGTCACGTGCTTGATTATTGCCAGTTGAGCAGCATGATTCGTCACTGCTGAGCTCCATGCTTATTGCCTGCTGATTGCGTGGTTCGTGTCTGCTCAGCTCTTTGAGTATTGCCTCCTGAGGTCCCTGTTCGGTCGCCACCTGCCGGGGACCAGCCCCAACTGATCCAGGGTATTCGAAGGAGAGATGGCCTAGGCGACTCTTTATATGCTAATCAGAGATGTCAAGAATAATAGTATGAGGAGAGCTCAGTAGGAAAATTCGGTGGAGAAAAGAGACTGAGTAGCTTGGTTTACGCGGAAGACCAATCAAACTTCAAGACAAGAAGTTTGCACCACTTACGTAGGCCGCAGGCGCCCTCTCGAATAGCGAAAGGTGCCTCACCCTAGACACCTTCTCGAGTGGGTCTTAGCAGCCCAGGCATAATTAGGAAGCGTGGTGGGTTCCGCGCTCCAGATGGAGACTCAGCTGGAAGTTAAAGGGAAGAATGACAAGGAACTTTATGAATTGGAGCTGTAAGTTAACTCTTTGACAGAGAGAGCGAGATGGTGGTGGGGGACAGACCCCAGTGAAATCAGAGGTGAGAGCACAAAGCAATACAGTAGGCAGACTCCGGTTTTGGGGGAGATGCTCGAGAACATCCGGGTGGAGTCCTGAGGCTCGATCCCGCATTTGCGTATGCCGAGCCTCCTTCCTCATGACCTTTGTCCAGAGTGGAAGGCCTCCCCGGCTCCCGGCACATGATCAGTGCATGCTCAGTCACCATATCAGTGCCTGCTCAGCCAGGTGATCACTGACGGCACAGTCACGTGATCAGCGCCTCTCAGTCACGTGATCACCGTATGATAAACACGTGATCAGTGAACGACCAGCCACGTGATCACTGCATGCGCGGTCAGGTGGTCAGTTCGTGATCAGCCACCTGATCAGTGCGTGCACAGTCCCCTGATCAGCGCCTGTCAGTCACTGATCACTGCCTGATAAACACGGTGATCAGTGCCCGAACAGCCACGTCATCAGTGCATGCGCAGTCACGTGATCAGTGCATGATAGCCACGTGATCAGTGCGTGCACAGTCCCATGATCAGCGCCTGTCAGTCACTGATCATTGCCTGATAAACACGTGATCAGTGCATGATGAGCCATGTGATCAGTGCCCGATCAGCCACGTCATCAGTGCATGCGCAGTCACGTCATCAGTGCATGATAGCCACGTGATCAGTGCATGCGCAGTCACGTGATCTGGACTTGATCAGCCACGTGATCAGTGCCTGCAGAGTCACGTGATCAGGGCCTGCTGAGCTGCGTGATTCCTGCCGGCTCATCTGCATGACAATTGCCAGCTGAGCTGCGTGATTCCTGTCGGCTCATCTGCTTGACAATTGCCAGCTGAGCTGCGTGATTCCTGCCTGGTCACGTGCTTGATTATTGCCAGTTGAGCAGCATGATTCGTCACTGCTGAGCTCCATGCTTATTGCCTGCTGATTGCGTGGTTCGTGTCTGCTCAGCTCTTTGAGTATTCCCTCCTGAGGTCCCTGTTCGGTCGCCACCTGCCGGGGACCAGCCCCAACTGATCCAGGGTATTCGAAGGAGAGATGGCCTAGGCGACTATTTATATGCTAATCAGAGATGTCAAGAATAATAGTATGAGGAGAGCTCAGTAGGAAAATTCGGTGGAGAAAAGAGACTGAGTAGCTTGGTTTACGCGGAAGACCAATCAAACTTCAAGACAAGAAGTTTGCACCACTTACGTAGGCCGCAGGCGCCCTCTCGAATAGCGAAAGGTGCCTCACCCTAGACACCTTCTCGAGTGGGTCTTAGCAGCCCAGGCATAATTAGTAAGCGTGGTGGGTTCCGCGCTCCAGATGGAGACTCAGCTGGAAGTTAAAGGGAAGAATGACAAGGAACTTTATGAATTGGAGCTGTAAGTTAACTCTTTGACAGAGAGAGCGAGATGGTGGTGGGGGACAGCCCCCAGTGAAATCAGAGGTGAGAGCACAAAGCAATACAGTAGGCAGACTCCGGTTTTTTTGGGGGGGAGATGCTCGAGAATATCCGGGTGGACTCCTGAGGCTCGATCCCGCATTTGCGTATGCCGAGCCTCCTTCCTCATGACCTTTGTCCAGAGTGGAATGCCTCCCCGGCTCCCGGCACATGATCAGTGCATGCTCAGTCACCAAATCAGTGCCTGCTCAGCCACGTGATCACTGATGGCACAGTCACGTGATCAGCGCCTCTCAGTCACGTGATCACCCTATGATAAACACGTGATCAGTGAACGACCAGCCACGTGATCACTGCATGCGCGGTCAGGTGGTCAGTTCCTGATCAGCCACCTGATCAGTGCGTGCACAGTCCCCTGATCAGCGCCTGTCAGTCACTGATCACTGCCTGATAAACACGTGATCAGTGCCCGAACAGCCACGTCATCAGTGCATGCGCAGTCACGTGATCAGTGCATGATAGCCACGTGATCAGTGCGTGCACAGTCCCATGATCAGCGCCTGTCAGTCACTGATCATTGCCTGATAAACACGTGATCAGTGCATGATGAGCCATGTGATCAGTGCCCGATCAGCCACGTCATCAGTGCATGCGCAGTCACGTCATCAGTGCATGATAGCCACGTGATCAGTGCATGCTCAGTCACGTGATCTGGACTTGATCAGCCACGTGATCAGTGCCTGCAGAGTCACGTGATCAGGGCCTGCTGAGCTGCGTGATTCCTGCCGGCTCATCTGCATGACAATTGCCAGCTGAGCTGCGTGATTCCTGTCGGCTCATCTGCTTGACAATTGCCAGCTGAGCTGCGTGATTCCTGCCTGGTCACGTGCTTGATTATTGCCAGTTGAGCAGCATGATTCGTCACTGCTGAGCTCCATGCTTATTGCCTGCTGATTGCGTGGTTCGTGTCTGCTCAGCTCTTTGAGTATTGCCTCCTGAGGTCCCTGTTCGGTCGCCACCTGCCGGGGACCAGCCCCAACTGATCCAGGGTATTCGAAGGAGAGATGGCCTAGGCGACTATTTATATGCTAATCAGAGATGTCAAGAATAATAGTATGAGGAGAGCTCAGTAGGAAAATTCGGTGGAGAAAAGAGACTGAGTAGCTTGGTTTACGCGGAAGACCAATCAAACTTCAAGACAAGAAGTTTGCACCACTTACGTAGGCCGCAGGCGCCCTCTCGAATAGCGAAAGGTGCCTCACCCTAGACACCTTCTCGAGTGGGTCTTAGCAGCCCAGGCATAATTAGTAAGCGTGGTGGGTTCCGCGCTCCAGATGGAGACTCAGCTGGAAGTTAAAGGGAAGAATGACAAGGAACTTTATGAATTGGAGCTGTAAGTTAACTCTTTGACAGAGAGAGCGAGATGGTGGTGGGGGACAGCCCCCAGTGAAATCAGAGGTGAGAGCACAAAGCAATACAGTAGGCAGACTCCGGTTTTTTTGGGGGAGATGCTCGAGAATATCCGGGTGGACTCCTGAGGCTCGATCCCGCATTTGCGTATGCCGAGCCTCCTTCCTCATGACCTTTGTCCAGTGTGGAATGCCTCCCCGGGTCCCGGCACATGATCAGTGCATGCTCAGTCACCATATCAGTGCCTGCTCAGCCAGGTGATCACTGATGGCACAGTCACGTGATCAGCGCCTCTCAGTCACGTGATCACCGTATGATAAACACGTGATCAGTGAACGACCAGCCACGTGATCACTGCATGCGCGGTCAGGTGGTCAGTTCCTGATCAGCCACCTGATCAGTGCGTGCACAGTCCCCTGATCAGCACCTGTCAGTCACTGATCACTGCCTGATAAACACATGATCAGTGCCCGAACAGCCACGTCATCAGTGCATGCGCAGTCACGTGATCAGTGCATGATAGCCACGTGATCAGTGCGTGCACAGTCCCACGATCAGCGCCTGTCAGTCACTGATCATTGCCTGATAAACACGTGATCAGTGCATGATGAGCCATGTGATCAGTGCCCGATCAGCTACGTCATCAGTGCATGCGCAGTCACGTCATCAGTGCATGATAGCCACGTGATCAGTGCATGCTCAGTCACGTGATCTGGACTTGATCAGCCACGTGATCAGTGCCTGCAGAGTCACGTGATCAGGGCCTGCTGAGCTGCGTGATTCCTGCCGGCTCATCTGCATGACAATTGCCAGCTGAGCTGCGTGATTCCTGTCGGCTCATCTGGTTGACAATTGCCAGCTGAGCTGCGTGATTCCTGCCTGGTCACGTGCTTGATTTTTGCCAGTTGAGCAGCATGATTCGTCACTGCTGAGCTCCATGCTTATTGCCTGCTGATTGCGTGGTTCGTGTCTGCTCAGCTCTTTGAGTATTGCCTCCTGAGGTCCCTGTTCGGTCGCCACCTGCCGGGGACCAGCCCCAACTGATCCAGGGTATTCGAAGGAGAGATGGCCTAGGCGACTATTTATATGCTAATCAGAGATGTCAAGAATAATAGTATGAGGAGAGCTCAGTAGGAAAATTCGGTGGAGAAAAGAGACTGAGTAGCTTGGTTTACGCGGAAGACCAATCAAACTTCAAGACAAGAAGTTTGCACCACTTACGTAGGCCGCAGGCGCCCTCTCGAATAGCGAAAGGTGCCTCACCCTAGACACCTTCTCGAGTGGGTCTTAGCAGCCCAGGCATAATTAGTAAGCGTGGTGGGTTCCACGCTCCAGATGGAGACTCAGCTGGAAGTTAAAGGGAAGAATGACAAGGAACTTTATGAATTGGAGCTGTAAGTTAACTCTTTGACAGAGAGAGCGAGATGGTGGTGGGGGACAGCCCCCAGTGAAATCAGAGGTGAGAGCACAAAGCAATACAGTAGGCAGACTCCGGTTTTTTTGGGGGGAGATGCTCGAAAATATCCGGGTGGAGTCCTGAGGCTCGATCCCGCATTTGCGTATGCCGAGCCTCCTTCCTCATGACCTTTGTCCAGAGTGGAATGCCTCCCCGGCTCCCGGCACATGATCAGTGCATGCTCAGTCACCATATCAGTGCCTGCTCAGCCAGGTGATCACTGACGGCACAGTCACGTGATCAGCGCCTCTCAGTCACGTGATCACCGTATGATAAACACGTGATCAGTGAACGACCAGCCACGTGATCACTGCATGCGCGGTCAGGTGGTCAGTTCCTGATCAGCCACCTGATCAGTGCGTGCACAGTCCCCTGATCAGCGCCTGTCAGTCACTGATCACTGCCTGATAAACAGGTGATCAGTGCCCGAACAGCCACGTCATCAGTGCATGCGCAGTCACGTGATCAGTGCATGATAGCCACGTGATCAGTGCGTGCACAGTCCCATGATCAGCGCCTGTCAGTCACTGATCATTGCCTGATAAACACGTGATCAGTGCATGATGAGCCATGTGATCAGTGCCCGATCAGCCACGTCATCAGTGCATGCGCAGTCACGTCATCAGTGCATGATAGCCACGTGATCAGTGCATGCTCAGTCACGTGATCTGGACTTGATCAGCCACGTGATCAGTGCCTGCAGAGTCACGTGATCAGGGCCTGCTGAGCTGCGTGATTCCTGCCGGCTCATCTGCATGACAATTGCCAGCTGAGCTGCGTGATTCCTGTCGGCTCATCTGCTTGACAATTGCCAGCTGAGCTGCGTGATTCCTGCCTGGTCACGTGCTTGATTATTGCCAGTTGAGCAGCATGATTCGTCACTGCTGAGCTCCATGCTTATTGCCTGCTGATTGCGTGGTTCGTGTCTGCTCAGCTCTTTGAGTATTGCCTCCTGAGGTCCCTGTTCGGTCGCCACCTGCCGGGGACCAGCCCCAACTGATCCAGGGTATTCGAAGGAGAGATGGCCTAGGCGACTATTTATATGCTAATCAGAGATGTCAAGAATAATAGTATGAGGAGAGCTCAGTAGGAATATTCGGTGGAGAAAAGAGACTGAGGAGCTTGGTTTACGCGGAAGACCAATCAAACTTCAAGACAAGAAGTTTGCACCACTTACGTAGGCCGCAGGCGCCCTCTCGAATAGCGAAAGGTGCCTCACCCTAGACACCTTCTCGAGTGGGTCTTAGCAGCCCAGGCATAATTACTAAGTGTGGTGGGTTCCGCGCTCCAGATGGAGAATCAGCTGGAAGTTAAAGGGAAGAATGACAAGGAACTTTATGAATTGAAGCTGTAAGTTAACTCTTTGACAGACAGAGCGAGATGGTGGTGGGGGACAGCCCCCAGTGAAATCAGAGGTGAGAGCACAAAGCAATACAGTAGGCAGACTCCGGTTTTTTTGGGGGAGATGCTCGAGAATATCCGGGTGGACTCCTGAGGCTCGATCCCGCATTTGCGTATGCCGAGCCTCCTTCCTCATGACCTTTGTCCAGTGTGGAATGCTTCCCCGGCTCCCGGCACATGATAAGTGCATGCTCAGTCACCATATCAGTGCCTGCTCAGCCAGGTGATCACTGACGGCACAGACAAGTGATCAGCGCCTCTCAGTCACGTGATCACCGTATGATAAACACGTGATCAGTGAACGACCAGCCAGGTGATCACTGCATGCGCGGTCAGGTGGTCAGTTCCTGATCAGCCACCTGATCAGTGCGTGCACAGTCCCCTGATCAGCGCCTGTCAGTCACTGATCACTGCCTGATAAACACGTGATCAGTGCCCGAACAGCCACGTCATCAGTGCATGCGCAGTCACGTGATCAGTGCATGATAGCCACGTGATCAGTGCGTGCACAGTCCCATGATCAGCGCCTGTCAGTCACTGATCATTGCCTGATAAACACGTGATCAGTGCATGATGAGCCATGTGATCAGTGCCCGATCAGCCACGTCATCAGTGCATGCGCAGTCACGTCATCAGTGCATGATAGCCACGTGATCAGTGCATGCTCAGTCACGTGATCTGGACTTGATCAGCCACGTGATCAGTGCCTGCAGAGTCACGTGATCAGGGCCTGCTGAGCTGCGTGATTCCTGCCGGCTCATGTGCATGACAATTGCCATCTGAGCTGCGTGATTCCTGTCGGCTCATCTGCTTGACAATTGCCAGCTGAGCTGCGTGATTCCTGCCTGGTCACGTGCTTGATTATTGCCAGTTGAGCAGCATGATTCGTCACTGCTGAGCTCCATGCTTATTGCCTGCTGATTGCTTGGTTCGTGTCTGCTCAGCTCTTTGAGTATTGCCTCCTGAGGTCCCTGTTCGGTCGCCACCTGCCGGGGACCAGCCCCAACTGATCCAGGGTATTCGAAGGAGAGATGGCCTAGGCGACTATTTATATGCTAATCAGAGATGTCAAGAATAATAGTATGAGGAGAGCTCAGTAGGAAAATTCGGTGGAGAAAAGAGACTGAGGAGCTTGGTTTACGCGGAAGACCAATCAAACTTCAAGACAAGAAGTTTGCACCACTTACGTAGGCCGCAGGCGCCCTCTCGAATGGCGAAAGGTGCCTCACCCTAGACACCTTCTCGAGTGGGTCTTAGCAGCCCAGGCATAATTAGGAAGCGTGGTGGGTTCCGCGCTCCAGATGGAGACTCAGCTGGAAGTTAAAGGGAAGAATGACAAGGAACTTTATGAATTGGAGCTGTAAGTTAACTCTTTGACAGAGAGAGCGAGATGGTGGTGGGGGACAGCCCCCAGTGAAATCAGAGGTGAGAGCACAAAGCAATACAGTAGGCAGACTCTGGTTTTGGGGGGAGATGCTCGAGAATATCCGGGTGGAACCCTGAGGCTCGATCCCGCATTTGCGTATGCCGAGCCTCCTTCCTCATGACCTTTGTCCAGAGTGGAATGCCTCCCCGGCTCCCGGCACATGATCAGTGCATGCTCAGTCACGATATCAGTGCCTGCTCAGCCAGGTGATCACTGACGGCACAGTCACGTGATCAGCGCCTCTCAGTCACGTGATCACCGTATGATAAACACGTGATCAGTGAACGACCAGCCACGTGATCACTGCATGCGCGGTCAGGTGGTCAGTTCCTGATCAGCCACCTGATCAGTGCGTGCACAGGCCCCTGATCAGCGCCTGTCAGTCACTGATCACTGCCTGATAAACCCGTGATCAGTGCCCGAACAGCCACGTCATCAGTGCATGCGCAGTCACGTGATCAGTGCATGATAGCCACGTGATCAGTGCGTGCACAGTCCCATGATCAGCGCCTGTCAGTCACTGATCATTGCCTGATAAACACGTGATCAGTGCATGATGAGCCATGTGATCAGTGCCCGATCAGCCACGTCATCAGTGCATGCGCAGTCACGTCATCAGTGCATAATAGCCACGTGATCAGTGCATGCTCAGTCACGTGATCTGGACTTGATCAGCCACGTGATCAGTGCCTGCAGAGTCACGTGATCAGGGCCTGCTGAGCTGCGTGATTCCTGCCGGCTCATCTGCATGACAATTGCCATCTGAGCTGCGTGATTCCTGTCGGCTCATCTGCTTGACAATTGCCAGCTGAGCTGCGTGATTCCTGCCTGGTCACGTGCTTGATTATTGCCAGTTGAGCAGCATGATTCGTCACTGCTGAGCTCCATGCTTATTGCCTGCTGATTGCGTGGTTCGTGTCTGCTCAGCTCTTTGAGTATTGCCTCCTGAGGTCCCTGTTCGGTCGCCACCTGCCGGGGACCAGCCCCAACTGATCCAGGGTATTCGAAGGAGAGATGGCCTAGGCGACTATTTATATGCTAATCAGAGATGTCAAGAATAATAGTATGAGGAGAGCTCAGTAGGAAAATTCGGTGGAGAAAAGAGACTGAGTAGCTTGGTTTACGCGGAAGACCAATCAAACTTCAAGACAAGAAGTTTGCACCACTTACGTAGGCCGCAGGCGCCCTCTCGAATGGCGAAAGGTGCCTCACCCTAGACACCTTCTCGAGTGGGTCTTAGCAGCCCAGGCATAATTAGGAAGCGTGGTGGGTTCCGCGCTCCAGATGGAGACTCAGCTGGAAGTTAAAGGGAAGAATGACAAGGAACTTTATGAATTGGAGCTGTAAGTTAACTCTTTGACAGAGAGAGCGAGATGGTGGTGGGGGACAGCCCCCAGTGAAATCAGAGGTGAGAGCACAAAGCAATACAGTAGGCAGACTCTGGTTTTGGGGGGAGATGCTCGAGAATATCCGGGTGGAATCCTGAGGCTCGATCCCGCATTTGCGTATGCCGAGCCTCCTTCCTCATGACCTTTGTCCAGAGTGGAATGCCTCCCGGCTCCCGGCACATGATCAGTGCATGCTCAGTCACGATATCAGTGCCTGCTCAGCCACGTGATCACTGACGGCACAGTCACGTGATCAGCGCCTCTCAGTCACGTGATCACCGTATGATAAACACGTGATCAGTGAACGACCAGCCACGTGATCACTGCATGCGCGGTCAGGTGGTCAGTTCCTGATCAGCCACCTGATCAGTGCGTGCACAGTCCCCTGATCAGCGCCTGTCAGTCACTGATCACTGCCTGATAAACACGTGATCAGTGCCCGAACAGCCACGTCATCAGTGCATGCGCAGTCACGTGATCAGTGCATGATAGCCACGTGATCAGTGCGTGCACAGTCCCATGATCAGCGCCTGTCAGTCACTGATCATTGCCTGATAAACACGTGATCAGTGCATGATGAGCCATGTGATCAGTGCCCGATCAGCCACGTCATCAGTGCATGCGCAGTCACGTCATCAGTGCATGATAGCCACGTGATCAGTGCATGCTCAGTCACGTGATCTGGACTTGATCAGCCACGTGATCAGTGCCTGCAGAGTCACGTGATCAGGGCCTGCTGAGCTGCGTGATTCCTGCCGGCTCATCTGCATGACAATTGCCATCTGAGCTGCGTGATTCCTGTCGGCTCATCTGCTTGACAATTGCCAGCTGAGCTGCGTGATTCCTGCCTGGTCACGTGCTTGATTATTGCCAGTTGAGCAGCATGATTCGTCACTGCTGAGCTCCATGCTTATTGCCTGCTGATTGCGTGGTTCGTGTCTGCTCAGCTCTTTGAGTATTGCCTCCTGAGGTCCCTGTTCGGTCGCCACCTGCCGGGGACCAGCCCCAACTGATCCAGGGTATTCGAAGGAGAGATGGCCTAGGCGACTATTTATATGCTAATCAGAGATGTCAAGAATAATAGTATGAGGAGAGCTCAGTAGGAAAATTCGGTGGAGAAAAGAGACTGAGTAGCTTGGTTTACGCGGAAGACCAATCAAACTTCAAGACAAGAAGTTTGCACCACTTACGTAGGCCGCAGGCGCCCTCTCGAATAGCGAAAGGTGCCTCACCCTAGACACCTTCTCGAGTGGGTCTTAGCAGCCCAGGCATAATTAGTAAGCGTGGTGGGTTCCGCGCTCCAGATGGAGACTCAGCTGGAAGTTAAAGGGAAGAATGACAAGGAACTTTATGAATTGGAGCTGTAAGTTAACTCTTTGACAGAGAGAGCGAGATGGTGGTGGGGGACAGCCCCCAGTGAAATCAGAGGTGAGAGCACAAAGCAATACAGTAGGCAGACTCCGGTTTTTTTGGGGGAGATGCTCGAGAATATCCGGGTGGACTCCTGAGGCTCGATCCCGCATTTGCGTATGCCGAGCCTCCTTCCTCATGACCTTTGTCCAGAGTGGAATGCCTCCCCGGCTCCCGGCACATGATCAGTGCATGCTCAGTCACGATATCAGTGCCTGCTCAGCCACGTGATCACTGACGGCACAGTCACGTGATCAGCGCCTCTCAGTCACGTGATCACCGTATGATAAACACGTGATCAGTGAACGACCAGCCACGTGATCACTGCATGCGCGGTCAGGTGGTCAGTTCCTGATCAGCCACCTGATCAGTGCGTGCACAGTCCCCTGATCAGCGCCTGTCAGTCACTGATCACTGCCTGATAAACACGTGATCAGTGCCCGAACAGCCACGTCATCAGTGCATGCGCAGTCACGTGATCAGTGCATGATAGCCACGTGATCAGTGCGTGCACAGTCCCATGATCAGCGCCTGTCAGTCACTGATCATTGCCTGATAAACACGTGATCAGTGCATGATGAGCCATGTGATCAGTGCCCGATCAGCCACGTCATCAGTGCATGCGCAGTCACGTCATCAGTGCATGATAGCCACGTGATCAGTGCATGCTCAGTCACGTGATCTGGACTTGATCAGCCACGTGATCAGTGCCTGCAGAGTCACGTGATCAGGGCCTGCTGAGCTGCGTGATTCCTGCCGGCTCATCTGCATGACAATTGCCATCTGAGCTGCGTGATTCCTGTCGGCTCATCTGCTTGACAATTGCCAGCTGAGCTGCGTGATTCCTGCCTGGTCATGTGCTTGATTATTGCCAGTTGAGCAGCATGATTCGTCACTGCTGAGCTCCATGCTTATTGCCTGCTGATTGCGTGGTTCGTGTCTGCTCAGCTCTTTGAGTATTGCCTCCTGAGGTCCCTGTTTGGTCGCCACCTGCCGGGGACCAGCCCCAACTGATCCAGGGTATTCGAAGGAGAGATGGCCTAGGCGACTATTTATATGCTAATCAGAGATGTCAAGAATAATAGTATGAGGAGAGCTCAGTAGGAAAATTCGGTGGAGAAAAGAGACTGAGTAGCTTGGTTTACACGGAAGACCAATCAAACTTCAAGACAAGAAGTTTGCACCAATTACGTAGGCCGCAGGCGCCTCTCGAATAGCGAAAGGTGCCTCACCCTAGACACCTTCACGAGTGGGTCTTAGCAGCCCAGGCATAATTAGTAAGCCTGGTGGGTTCCGCGCTCCAGATGAAGACTCAGCTGGAAGTTAAAGGGAAGAATGTCAAGGAACTTTATGAATTGGAGCTGTAAGTTAACTCTTTGACAGAGAGAGCGAGATGGTGGTGGGGGACAGCCCCCAGTGAAATCAGAGGTGAGAGCACAAAGCAATACAGTAGGCAGACTCCGGTTTTTTGGGGGGAGATGCTCGAGAATATCCGGGTGGAACCCTGAGGCTCGATCCCGCATTTGCGTATGCCGAGCCTCCTTCCTCATGACCTTTGTCCAGAGTGGAATGCCTCCCCGGCTCCCGGCACATGATCAGTGCATGCTCAGTCACGATATCAGTGCCTGCTCAGCCACGTGATCACTGACGGCACAGTCACGTGATCAGCGCCTCTCAGTCACGTGATCACCGTATGAAAAACACGTGATCAGTGAACGACCAGCCACGTGATCACTGCATGCGCGGTCAGGTGGTCAGTTCCTGATCAGCCACCTGATCAGTGCGTGCACAGTCCCCTGATCAGCGCCTGTCAGTCACTGATCACTGCCTGATAAACACGTGATCAGTGCCCGAACAGCCACGTCATCAGTGCATGCGCAGTCACGTGATCAGTGCATGATAGCCACGTGATCAGTGCGTGCACAGTCCCATGATCAGCGCCTGTCAGTCACTGATCATTGCCTGATAAACACGTGATCAGTGCATGATGAGCCATGTGATCAGTGCCCGATCAGCCACGTCATCAGTGCATGCGCAGTCACGTCATCAGTGCATAATAGCCACGTGATTAGTGCATGCTCAGTCACGTGATCTGGACTTGATCAGCCACGTGATCAGTGCCTGCAGAGTCACGTGATCAGGGCCTGCTGAGCTGCGTGATTCCTGCCGGCTCATCTGCATGACAATTGCCATCTGAGCTGCGTGATTCCTGTCGGCTCATCTGCTTGACAATTGCCAGCTGAGCTGCGTGATTCCTGCCTGGTCACGTGCTTGATTATTGCCAGTTGAGCAGCATGATTCGTCACTGCTGAGCTCCATGCTTATTGCCTGCTGATTGCGTGGTTCGTGTCTGCTCAGCTCTTTGAGTATTGCCTCCTGAGGTCCCTGTTCGGTCGCCACCTGCCGGGGACCAGCCCCAACTGATCCAGGGTATTCGAAGGAGAGATGGCCTAGGCGACTATTTATATGCTAATCAGAGATGTCAAGAATAATAGTATGAGGAGAGCTCAGTAGGAAAATTCGGTGGAGAAAAGAGACTGAGTAGCTTGGTTTACGCGGAAGACCAATCAAACTTCAAGACAAGAAGTTTGCACCAATTACGTAGGCCGCAGGCGCCCTCTCGAATAGCGAAAGGTGCCTCACCCTAGACACCTTCACGAGTGGGTCTTAGCAGCCCAGGCATAATTAGTAAGCGTGGTGGGTTCCGCGCTCCAGATGGAGACTCAGCTGGAAGTTAAAGGGAAGAATGACAAGGAACTTTATGAATTGGAGCTGTAAGTTAACTCTTTGACAGAGAGAGCGAGATGGTGGTGGGGGACAGCCCCCAGTGAAATCAGAGGTGAGAGCACAAAGCAATACAGTAGGCAGACTCCGGTTTTTTTGGGGGAGATGCTCGAGAATATCCGGGTGGAACCCTGAGGCTCGATCCCGCATTTGCGTATGCCGAGCCTCCTTCCTCATGACCTTTGTCCAGAGTGGAATGCCTCCCCGGCTCCCGGCACATGATCAGTGCATGCTCAGTCACGATATCAGTGCCTGCTCAGCCACGTGATCACTGACGGCACAGTCACGTGATCAGCGCCTCTCAGTCACGTGATCACCGTATGATAAACACGTGATCAGTGAACGACCAGCCACGTGATCACTGCATGCGCGGTCAGGTGGTCAGTTCCTGATCAGCCACCTGATCAGTGCGTGCACAGTCCCCTGATCAGCGCCTGTCAGTCACTGATCACTGCCTGATAAACACGTGATCAGTGCCCGAACAGCCACGTCATCAGTGCATGCGCAGTCACGTGATCAGTGCATGATAGCCACGTGATCAGTGCGTGCACAGTCCCATGATCAGCGCCTGTCAGTCACTGATCATTGCCTGATAAACACGTGATCAGTGCATGATGAGCCATGTGATCAGTGCCCGATCAGCCACGTCATCAGTGCCTGCTCAGTCACGTCATCAGTGCATGATAGCCACGTGATCAGTGCATGCTCAGTCACGTGATCTGGACTTGATCAGCCACGTGAACAGTGCCTGCAGAGTCACGTGATCAGGGCCTGCTGAGCTGCGTGATTCCTGCCGGCTCATCTGCATGACAATTGCCAGCTGAGCTGCGTGATTCCGGCCGGCTCATCTGCTTGACAATTGCCAGCTGAGCTGCGTGATTCCTGCCTGGTTACGTGCTTGATTATTGCCAGTTGAGCAGCATGATTCGTCACTGCTGAGCTCCATGCTTATTGCCTGCTGATTCCGTGGTTCGTGTCTGCTCAGCTCTTTGAGTATTGCCTCCTGAGGTCCCTGTTCGGTCGCCACCTGCCGGGGACCAGCCCCAACTGATCCAGGGTATTCGAAGGAGAGATGGCCTAGGAGACTATTTATATGCTAATCAGAGATGTCAAGAATAATAGTATGAGGAGAGCTCAGTAGGAAAATTCGGTGGAGAAAAGAGACTGAGTAGCTTGGTTTACGCGGAAGACCAATCAAACTTCAAGACAAGAAGTTTGCACCACTTACGTAGGCCGCAGGCGCCCTCTCGAATAGCGAAAGGTGCCTCACCCTAGACACCTTCTCGAGTGGGTCTTAGCAGCCCAGGCATAATTAGTAAGCGTGGTGGGTTCCGCGCTCCAGATGGAGACTCAGCTGGAAGTTAAAGGGAAGAATGACAAGGAACTTTATGAATTGGAGCTGTAAGTTAACTCTTTGACAGAGAGAGCGAGATGGTGGTGGGGGACAGCCCCCAGTGAAATCAGAGGTGAGAGCACAAAGCAATACAGTAGGCAGACTCCGGTTTTTTGTGGGGGGAGATGCTCGAGAACATCCGGGTGGACTCCTGAGGCTCGATCCCGCATTTGCGTATGCCGAGCCTCCTTCCTCATGACCTTTGTCCAGAGTGGAATGCCTCCCCGGCTCCCGGCACATGATCAGTGCATGCTCAGTCACGATATCAGTGCCTGCTCAGCCACGTGATCACTGACGGCACAGTCACGTGATCAGCGCCTCTCAGTCACGTGATCACCGTATGATAAACACGTGATCAGTGAACGACCAGCCACGTGATCACTGCATGCGCGGTCAGGTGGTCAGTTCCTGATCAGCCACCTGATCAGTGCGTGCACAGGCCCCTGATCAGCGCCTGTCAGTCACTGATCACTGCCTGATAAACACGTGATCCGTGCCCGAACAGCCACGTCATCAGTGCATGCGCAGTCACGTGATCAGTGCATGATAGCCACGTGATCAGTGCGTGCACAGTCCGATGATCAGCGCCTGTCAGTCACTGATCATTGCCTGATAAACACGTGATCAGTGCATGATGAGCCATGTGATCAGTGCCCGATCAGCCACGTCATCAGTGCATGTGCAGTCACGTCATCAGTGCATGATAGCCACGTGATCAGTGCATGCTCAGTCACGTGATCTGGACTTGATCAGCCACGTGATCAGTGCCTGCAGAGTCACGTCATCAGGGCCTGCTGAGCTGCGTGATTCCTGCCGGCTCATCTGCATGACAATTTTCAGCTGAGCTGCGTGATTCCTGTCGGCTCATCTGCTTGACAATTGCCAGCTGAGCTGCGTTATTCCTGCCTGGTCACGTGCTTGATTATTGCCAGTTGAGCAGCATGATTCGTCACTGCTGAGCTCCATGCTTATTGCCTGCTGATTGCCTGGTTCGTGTCTGCTCAGCTCTTTGAGTATTGCCTCCTGAGGTCGCTGTTCGGTCGCCACCTGCCGGGGACCAACCCCAACTGATCCAGGGTATTCGAAGAAGAGATGGCCTAGGCGACTATTTATATGCTAATCAGAGATGTCAAGAATAATAGTATGAGGAGAGCTCAGTAGGAAAATTCGGTGGAGAAAAGAGACTGAGTAGCTTGGTTTACGCGGAATACCAATCAAACTTCAAGACAAGAAGTTTGCACCACTTACGTAGGCCGCAGGCGCCCTCTCGAATAGCGAAAGGTGCCTCACCCTAGACACCTTCTCGAGTGGGTCTTAGCAGCCCAGGCATAATTAGTAAGCGTGGTGGGTTCCGCGCTCCAGATGGAGACTCAGCTGGAAGTTAAAGGGAAGAATGACAAGGAACTTTATGAATTGGAGCTGTAAGTTAACTCTTTGACAGAGAGAGCGAGATGGTGGTGGGGGACAGCCCCCAGTGAAATCAGAGGTGAGAGCACAAAGCAATACAGTAGGCAGACTCCGGTTTTTTTGGGGGGGAGATGCTCGAGAACATCCGGGTGGACTCCTGAGGCTCGATCCCGCATTTGCGTATGCCGAGCCTCCTTCCTCATGACCTTTGTCCAGAGTGGAATGCCTCCCCGGCTCCCGGCACATGATCAGTGCATGCTCAGTCACGATATCAGTGCCTGCTCAGCCACGTGATCACTGACGGCACAGTCACGTGATCAGCGCCTCTCAGTCACGTGATCACCGTATGATAAACACGTGATCAGTGAACGACCAGCCACGTGATCACTGCATGCGCGGTCAGGTGGTCAGTTCCTGATCAGCCACCTGATCAGTGCGTGCACAGGCCCCTGATCAGCGCCTGTCAGTCACTGATCACTGCCTGATAAACCGTGATCAGTGCCCGAACAGCCACGTCATCAGTGCATGCGCAGTCACGTGATCAGTGCATGATAGCCACGTGATCAGTGCGTGCACAGTCCCATGATCAGCGCCTGTCAGTCACTGATCATTGCCTGATAAACACGTGATCAGTGCATGATGAGCCATGTGATCAGTGCCCGATCAGCCACGTCACCAGTGCATGCGCAGTCACGTCATCAGTGCATGATAGCCACGTGATCAGTGCATGCGCAGTCACGTGATCTGGACTTGATCAGCCACGTGATCAGTGCCTGCAGAGTCACGTGATCAGGGCCTGCTGAGCTGCGTGATTCCTGCCGGCTCATCTGCATGACAATTGCCAGCTGAGCTGCGTGATTCCTGTCGGCTCATCTGCTTGACAATTGCCAGCTGAGCTGCGTGATTCCTGCCTGGTCACGTGCTTGATTATTGCCAGTTGAGCAGCATGATTCGTCACTGCTGAGCTCCATGCTTATTGCCTGCTGATTGCGTGGTTCGTGTCTGCTCAGCTCTTTGAGTATTGCCTCCTGAGGTCCCTGTTCGGTCGCCACCTGCCGGGGACCAGCCCCAACTGATCCAGGGTATTCGAAGGAGAGATGGCCTAGGCGACTATTTATATGCTAATCAGAGATGTCAAGAATAATAGTATGAGGAGAGCTCAGTAGGAAAATTCGGTGGAGAAAAGAGACTGAGTAGCTTGGTTTACGCGGAAGACCAATCAAACTTCAAGACAAGAAGTTTGCACCACTTACGTAGGCCGCAGGCGCCCTCTCGAATAGCGAAAGGTGCCTCACCCTAGACACCTTCTCGAGTGGGTCTTAGCAGCCCAGGCATAATTAGTAAGCGTGGTGGGTTCCGCGCTCCAGATGGAGACTCAGCTGGAAGTTAAAGGGAAGAATGACAAGGAACTTTATGAATTGGAGCTGTAAGTTAACTCTTTGACAGAGAGAGCGAGATGGTGGTGGGGGACAGCCCCCAGTGAAATCAGAGGTGAGAGCACAAAGCAATACAGTAGGCAGACTCCGGTTTTTTTGGGGGGAGATGCTCGAGAATATCCGGGTGGACTCCTGAGGCTCGATCCCGCATTTGCGTATGCCGAGCCTCCTTCCTCATGACCTTTGTCCAGAGTGGAATGCCTCCCCGGCTCCCGGCACATGATCAGTGCATGCTCAGTCACGATATCAGTGCCTGCTCAGCCACGTGATCACTGACGGCACAGTCACGTGATCAGCGCCTCTCAGTCACGTGATCACCGTATGATAAACACGTGATCAGTGAACGACCAGCCACGTGATCACTGCATGCGCGGTCAGGTGGTCAGTTCCTGATCAGCCACCTGATCAGTGCGTGCACAGTCCCCTGATCAGCGCCTGTCAGTCACTGATCACTGCCTGATAAACACGTGATCAGTGCCCGAACAGCCACGTCATCAGTGCATGCGCAGTCACGTGATCAGTGCATGATAGCCACGTGATCAGTGCGTGCACAGTCCCATGATCAGCGCCTGTCAGTCACTGATCATTGCCTGATAAACACGTGATCAGTGCATGATGAGCCATGTGATCAGTGCCCGATCAGCCACGTCATCAGTGCATGCGCAGTCACGTCATCAGTGCATGATAGCCACGTGATCAGTGCATGCTCAGTCACGTGATCTGGACTTGATCAGCCACGTGATCAGTGCCTGCAGAGTCACGTGATCAGGGCCTGCTGAGCTGCGTGATTCCTGCCGGCTCATCTGCATGACAATTGCCATCTGAGCTGCGTGATTCCTGTCGGCTCATCTGCTTGACAATTGCCAGCTGAGCTGCGTGATTCCTGCCTGGTCACGTGCTTGATTATTGCCAGTTGAGCAGCATGATTCGTCACTGCTGAGCTCCATGCTTATTGCCTGCTGATTGCGTGGTTCGTGTCTGCTCAGCTCTTTGAGTATTGCCTCCTGAGGTCCCTGTTCGGTCGCCACCTGCCGGGGACCAGCCCCAACTGATCCAGGGTATTCGAAGGAGAGATGGCCTAGGCGACTATTTATATGCTAATCAGAGATGTCAAGAATAATAGTATGAGGAGAGCTCAGTAGGAAAATTCGGTGGAGAAAAGAGACTGAGTAGCTTGGTTTACGCGGAAGACCAATCAAACTTCAAGACAAGAAGTTTGCACCACTTACGTAGGCCGCAGGCGCCCTCTCGAATAGCGAAAGGTGCCTCACCCTAGACACCTTCTCGAGTGGGTCTTAGCAGCCCAGGCATAATTAGTAAGCGTGGTGGGTTCCGCGCTCCAGATGGAGACTCAGCTGGAAGTTAAAGGGAAGAATGACAAGGAACTTTATGAATTGGAGCTGTAAGTTAACTCTTTGACAGAGAGAGCGAGATGGTGGTGGGGGACAGCCCCCAGTGAAATCAGAGGTGAGAGCACAAAGCAATACAGTAGGCAGACTCCGGTTTTTGGGGGAGATGCTCGAGAATATCCGGGTGGACTCCTGAGGCTCGATCCCGCATTTGCGTATGCCGAGCCTCCTTCCTCATGACCTTTGTCCAGAGTGGAATGCCTCCCCGGCTCCCGGCACATGATCAGTGCATGCTCAGTCACGATATCAGTGCCTGCTCAGCCACGTGATCACTGACGGCACAGTCACGTGATCAGCGCCTCTCAGTCACGTGATCACCGTATGATAAACACGTGATCAGTGAACGACCAGCCACGTGATCACTGCATGCGCGGTCAGGTGGTCAGTTCCTGATCAGCCACCTGATCAGTGCGTGCACAGTCCCCTGATCAGCGCCTGTCAGTCACTGATCACTGCCTGATAAACACGTGATCAGTGCCCGAACAGCCACGTCATCAGTGCATGCGCAGTCACGTGATCAGTGCATGATAGCCACGTGATCAGTGCGTGCACAGTCCCATGATCAGCGCCTGTCAGTCACTGATCATTGCCTGATAAACACGTGATCAGTGCATGATGAGCCATGTGATCAGTGCCCGATCAGCCACGTCATCAGTGCATGCGCAGTCACGTCATCAGTGCATGATAGCCACGTGATCAGTGCATGCTCAGTCACGTGATCTGGACTTGATCAGCCACGTGATCAGTGCCTGCAGAGTCACGTGATCAGGGCCTGCTGAGCTGCGTGATTCCTGCCGGCTCATCTGCATGACAATTGCCATCTGAGCTGCGTGATTCCTGTCGGCTCATCTGCTTGACAATTGCCAGCTGAGCTGCGTGATTCCTGCCTGGTCACGTGCTTGATTATTGCCAGTTGAGCAGCATGATTCGTCACTGCTGAGCTCCATGCTTATTGCCTGCTGATTGCGTGGTTCGTGTCTGCTCAGCTCTTTGAGTATTGCCTCCTGAGGTCCCTGTTCGGTCGCCACCTGCCGGGGACCAGCCCCAACTGATCCAGGGTATTCGAAGGAGAGATGGCCTAGGCGACTATTTATATGCTAATCAGAGATGTCAAGAATAATAGTATGAGGAGAGCTCAGTAGGAAAATTCGGTGGAGAAAAGAGACTGAGTAGCTTGGTTTACGCGGAAGACCAATCAAACTTCAAGACAAGAAGTTTGCACCACTTACGTAGGCCGCAGGCGCCCTCTCGAATAGCGAAAGGTGCCTCACCCTAGACACCTTCTCGAGTGGGTCTTAGCAGCCCAGGCATAATTAGTAAGCGTGGTGGGTTCCGCGCTCCAGATGGAGACTCAGCTGGAAGTTAAAGGGAAGAATGACAAGGAACTTTATGAATTGGAGCTGTAAGTTAACTCTTTGACAGAGAGAGCGAGATGGTGGTGGGGGACAGCCCCCAGTGAAATCAGAGGTGAGAGCACAAAGCAATACAGTAGGCAGACTCCGGTTTTTTTGGGGGAGATGCTCGAGAATATCCGGGTGGACTCCTGAGGCTCGATCCCGCATTTGCGTATGCCGAGCCTCCTTCCTCATGACCTTTGTCCAGAGTGGAATGCCTCCCCGGCTCCCGGCACATGATCAGTGCATGCTCAGTCACGATATCAGTGCCTGCTCAGCCACGTGATCACTGACGGCACAGTCACGTGATCAGCGCCTCTCAGTCACGTGATCACCGTATGATAAACACGTGATCAGTGAACGACCAGCCACGTGATCACTGCATGCGCGGTCAGGTGGTCAGTTCCTGATCAGCCACCTGATCAGTGCGTGCACAGTCCCCTGATCAGCGCCTGTCAGTCACTGATCACTGCCTGATAAACACGTGATCAGTGCCCGAACAGCCACGTCATCAGTGCATGCGCAGTCACGTGATCAGTGCATGATAGCCACGTGATCAGTGCGTGCACAGTCCCATGATCAGCGCCTGTCAGTCACTGATCATTGCCTGATAAACACGTGATCAGTGCATGATGAGCCATGTGATCAGTGCCCGATCAGCCACGTCATCAGTGCATGCGCAGTCACGTCATCAGTGCATGATAGCCACGTGATCAGTGCATGCTCAGTCACGTGATCTGGACTTGATCAGCCACGTGATCAGTGCCTGCAGAGTCACGTGATCAGGGCCTGCTGAGCTGCGTGATTCCTGCCGGCTCATCTGCATGACAATTGCCAGCTGAGCTGCGTGATTCCTGTCGGCTCATCTGCTTGACAATTGCCAGCTGAGCTGCGTGATTCCTGCCTGGTCACGTGCTTGATTATTGCCAGTTGAGCAGCATGATTCGTCACTGCTGAGCTCCATGCTTATTGCCTGCTGATTGCGTGGTTCGTGTCTGCTCAGCTCTTTGAGTATTGCCTCCTGAGGTCCCTGTTCGGTCGCCACCTGCCGGGGACCAGCCCCAACTGATCCAGGGTATTCGAAGGAGAGATGGCCTAGGCGACTATTTATATGCTAATCAGAGATGTCAAGAATAATAGTATGAGGAGAGCTCAGTAGGAAAATTCGGTGGAGAAAAGAGACTGAGTAGCTTGGTTTACGCGGAAGACCAATCAAACTTCAAGACAAGAAGTTTGCACCACTTACGTAGGCCGCAGGCGCCCTCTCGAATAGCGAAAGGTGCCTCACCCTAGACACCTTCTCGAGTGGGTCTTAGCAGCCCAGGCATAATTAGTAAGCGTGGTGGGTTCCGCGCTCCAGATGGAGACTCAGCTGGAAGTTAAAGGGAAGAATGACAAGGAACTTTATGAATTGGAGCTGTAAGTTAACTCTTTGACAGAGAGAGCGAGATGGTGGTGGGGGACAGCCCCCAGTGAAATCAGAGGTGAGAGCACAAAGCAATACAGTAGGCAGACTCCGGTTTTTTTGGGGGAGATGCTCGAGAATATCCGGGTGGACTCCTGAGGCTCGATCCCGCATTTGCGTATGCCGAGCCTCCTTCCTCATGACCTTTGTCCAGAGTGGAATGCCTCCCCGGCTCCCGGCACATGATCAGTGCATGCTCAGTCACGATATCAGTGCCTGCTCAGCCACGTGATCACTGACGGCACAGTCACGTGATCAGCGCCTCTCAGTCACGTGATCACCGTATGATAAACACGTGATCAGTGAACGACCAGCCACGTGATCACTGCATGCGCGGTCAGGTGGTCAGTTCCTGATCAGCCACCTGATCAGTGCGTGCACAGTCCCCTGATCAGCGCCTGTCAGTCACTGATCACTGCCTGATAAACACGTGATCAGTGCCCGAACAGCCACGTCATCAGTGCATGCGCAGTCACGTGATCAGTGCATGATAGCCACGTGATCAGTGCGTGCACAGTCCCATGATCAGCGCCTGTCAGTCACTGATCATTGCCTGATAAACACGTGATCAGTGCATGATGAGCCATGTGATCAGTGCCCGATCAGCCACGTCATCAGTGCATGCGCAGTCACGTCATCAGTGCATGATAGCCACGTGATCAGTGCATGCTCAGTCACGTGATCTGGACTTGATCAGCCACGTGATCAGTGCCTGCAGAGTCACGTGATCAGGGCCTGCTGAGCTGCGTGATTCCTGCCGGCTCATCTGCATGACAATTGCCATCTGAGCTGCGTGATTCCTGTCGGCTCATCTGCTTGACAATTGCCAGCTGAGCTGCGTGATTCCTGCCTGGTCACGTGCTTGATTATTGCCAGTTGAGCAGCATGATTCGTCACTGCTGAGCTCCATGCTTATTGCCTGCTGATTGCGTGGTTCGTGTCTGCTCAGCTCTTTGAGTATTGCCTCCTGAGGTCCCTGTTCGGTCGCCACCTGCCGGGGACCAGCCCCAACTGATCCAGGGTATTCGAAGGAGAGATGGCCTAGGCGACTATTTATATGCTAATCAGAGATGTCAAGAATAATAGTATGAGGAGAGCTCAGTAGGAAAATTCGGTGGAGAAAAGAGACTGAGTAGCTTGGTTTACGCGGAAGACCAATCAAACTTCAAGACAAGAAGTTTGCACCACTTACGTAGGCCGCAGGCGCCCTCTCGAATAGCGAAAGGTGCCTCACCCTAGACACCTTCTCGAGTGGGTCTTAGCAGCCCAGGCATAATTAGTAAGCGTGGTGGGTTCCGCGCTCCAGATGGAGACTCAGCTGGAAGTTAAAGGGAAGAATGACAAGGAACTTTATGAATTGGAGCTGTAAGTTAACTCTTTGACAGAGAGAGCGAGATGGTGGTGGGGGACAGCCCCCAGTGAAATCAGAGGTGAGAGCACAAAGCAATACAGTAGGCAGACTCCGGTTTTTTTGGGGGAGATGCTCGAGAATATCCGGGTGGACTCCTGAGGCTCGATCCCGCATTTGCGTATGCCGAGCCTCCTTCCTCATGACCTTTGTCCAGAGTGGAATGCCTCCCCGGCTCCCGGCACATGATCAGTGCATGCTCAGTCACGATATCAGTGCCTGCTCAGCCACGTGATCACTGACGGCACAGTCACGTGATCAGCGCCTCTCAGTCACGTGATCACCGTATGATAAACACGTGATCAGTGAACGACCAGCCACGTGATCACTGCATGCGCGGTCAGGTGGTCAGTTCCTGATCAGCCACCTGATCAGTGCGTGCACAGTCCCCTGATCAGCGCCTGTCAGTCACTGATCACTGCCTGATAAACACGTGATCAGTGCCCGAACAGCCACGTCATCAGTGCATGCGCAGTCACGTGATCAGTGCATGATAGCCACGTGATCAGTGCGTGCACAGTCCCATGATCAGCGCCTGTCAGTCACTGATCATTGCCTGATAAACACGTGATCAGTGCATGATGAGCCATGTGATCAGTGCCCGATCAGCCACGTCATCAGTGCATGCGCAGTCACGTCATCAGTGCATGATAGCCACGTGATCAGTGCATGCTCAGTCACGTGATCTGGACTTGATCAGCCACGTGATCAGTGCCTGCAGAGTCACGTGATCAGGGCCTGCTGAGCTGCGTGATTCCTGCCGGCTCATCTGCATGACAATTGCCATCTGAGCTGCGTGATTCCTGTCGGCTCATCTGCTTGACAATTGCCAGCTGAGCTGCGTGATTCCTGCCTGGTCACGTGCTTGATTATTGCCAGTTGAGCAGCATGATTCGTCACTGCTGAGCTCCATGCTTATTGCCTGCTGATTGCGTGGTTCGTGTCTGCTCAGCTCTTTGAGTATTGCCTCCTGAGGTCCCTGTTCGGTCGCCACCTGCCGGGGACCAGCCCCAACTGATCCAGGGTATTCGAAGGAGAGATGGCCTAGGCGACTATTTATATGCTAATCAGAGATGTCAAGAATAATAGTATGAGGAGAGCTCAGTAGGAAAATTCGGTGGAGAAAAGAGACTGAGTAGCTTGGTTTACGCGGAAGACCAATCAAACTTCAAGACAAGAAGTTTGCACCACTTACGTAGGCCGCAGGCGCCCTCTCGAATAGCGAAAGGTGCCTCACCCTAGACACCTTCTCGAGTGGGTCTTAGCAGCCCAGGCATAATTAGTAAGCGTGGTGGGTTCCGCGCTCCAGATGGAGACTCAGCTGGAAGTTAAAGGGAAGAATGACAAGGAACTTTATGAATTGGAGCTGTAAGTTAACTCTTTGACAGAGAGAGCGAGATGGTGGTGGGGGACAGCCCCCAGTGAAATCAGAGGTGAGAGCACAAAGCAATACAGTAGGCAGACTCCGGTTTTTTTGGGGGAGATGCTCGAGAATATCCGGGTGGACTCCTGAGGCTCGATCCCGCATTTGCGTATGCCGAGCCTCCTTCCTCATGACCTTTGTCCAGAGTGGAATGCCTCCCCGGCTCCCGGCACATGATCAGTGCATGCTCAGTCACGATATCAGTGCCTGCTCAGCCACGTGATCACTGACGGCACAGTCACGTGATCAGCGCCTCTCAGTCACGTGATCACCGTATGATAAACACGTGATCAGTGAACGACCAGCCACGTGATCACTGCATGCGCGGTCAGGTGGTCAGTTCCTGATCAGCCACCTGATCAGTGCGTGCACAGTCCCCTGATCAGCGCCTGTCAGTCACTGATCACTGCCTGATAAACACGTGATCAGTGCCCGAACAGCCACGTCATCAGTGCATGCGCAGTCACGTGATCAGTGCATGATAGCCACGTGATCAGTGCGTGCACAGTCCCATGATCAGCGCCTGTCAGTCACTGATCATTGCCTGATAAACACGTGATCAGTGCATGATGAGCCATGTGATCAGTGCCCGATCAGCCACGTCATCAGTGCATGCGCAGTCACGTCATCAGTGCATGATAGCCACGTGATCAGTGCATGCTCAGTCACGTGATCTGGACTTGATCAGCCACGTGATCAGTGCCTGCAGAGTCACGTGATCAGGGCCTGCTGAGCTGCGTGATTCCTGCCGGCTCATCTGCATGACAATTGCCAGCTGAGCTGCGTGATTCCTGTCGGCTCATCTGCTTGACAATTGCCAGCTGAGCTGCGTGATTCCTGCCTGGTCACGTGCTTGATTATTGCCAGTTGAGCAGCATGATTCGTCACTGCTGAGCTCCATGCTTATTGCCTGCTGATTGCGTGGTTCGTGTCTGCTCAGCTCTTTGAGTATTGCCTCCTGAGGTCCCTGTTCGGTCGCCACCTGCCGGGGACCAGCCCCAACTGATCCAGGGTATTCGAAGGAGAGATGGCCTAGGCGACTATTTATATGCTAATCAGAGATGTCAAGAATAATAGTATGAGGAGAGCTCAGTAGGAAAATTCGGTGGAGAAAAGAGACTGAGTAGCTTGGTTTACGCGGAAGACCAATCAAACTTCAAGACAAGAAGTTTGCACCACTTACGTAGGCCGCAGGCGCCCTCTCGAATAGCGAAAGGTGCCTCACCCTAGACACCTTCTCGAGTGGGTCTTAGCAGCCCAGGCATAATTAGTAAGCGTGGTGGGTTCCGCGCTCCAGATGGAGACTCAGCTGGAAGTTAAAGGGAAGAATGACAAGGAACTTTATGAATTGGAGCTGTAAGTTAACTCTTTGACAGAGAGAGCGAGATGGTGGTGGGGGACAGCCCCCAGTGAAATCAGAGGTGAGAGCACAAAGCAATACAGTAGGCAGACTCCGGTTTTTTGGGGGAGATGCTCGAGAATATCCGGGTGGACTCCTGAGGCTCGATCCCGCATTTGCGTATGCCGAGCCTCCTTCCTCATGACCTTTGTCCAGAGTGGAATGCCTCCCCGGCTCCCGGCACATGATCAGTGCATGCTCAGTCACGATATCAGTGCCTGCTCAGCCACGTGATCACTGACGGCACAGTCACGTGATCAGCGCCTCTCAGTCACGTGATCACCGTATGATAAACACGTGATCAGTGAACGACCAGCCACGTGATCACTGCATGCGCGGTCAGGTGGTCAGTTCCTGATCAGCCACCTGATCAGTGCGTGCACAGTCCCCTGATCAGCGCCTGTCAGTCACTGATCACTGCCTGATAAACACGTGATCAGTGCCCGAACAGCCACGTCATCAGTGCATGCGCAGTCACGTGATCAGTGCATGATAGCCACGTGATCAGTGCGTGCACAGTCCCATGATCAGCGCCTGTCAGTCACTGATCATTGCCTGATAAACACGTGATCAGTGCATGATGAGCCATGTGATCAGTGCCCGATCAGCCACGTCATCAGTGCATGCGCAGTCACGTCATCAGTGCATGATAGCCACGTGATCAGTGCATGCTCAGTCACGTGATCTGGACTTGATCAGCCACGTGATCAGTGCCTGCAGAGTCACGTGATCAGGGCCTGCTGAGCTGCGTGATTCCTGCCGGCTCATCTGCATGACAATTGCCATCTGAGCTGCGTGATTCCTGTCGGCTCATCTGCTTGACAATTGCCAGCTGAGCTGCGTGATTCCTGCCTGGTCACGTGCTTGATTATTGCCAGTTGAGCAGCATGATTCGTCACTGCTGAGCTCCATGCTTATTGCCTGCTGATTGCGTGGTTCGTGTCTGCTCAGCTCTTTGAGTATTGCCTCCTGAGGTCCCTGTTCGGTCGCCACCTGCCGGGGACCAGCCCCAACTGATCCAGGGTATTCGAAGGAGAGATGGCCTAGGCGACTATTTATATGCTAATCAGAGATGTCAAGAATAATAGTATGAGGAGAGCTCAGTAGGAAAATTCGGTGGAGAAAAGAGACTGAGTAGCTTGGTTTACGCGGAAGACCAATCAAACTTCAAGACAAGAAGTTTGCACCACTTACGTAGGCCGCAGGCGCCCTCTCGAATAGCGAAAGGTGCCTCACCCTAGACACCTTCTCGAGTGGGTCTTAGCAGCCCAGGCATAATTAGTAAGCGTGGTGGGTTCCGCGCTCCAGATGGAGACTCAGCTGGAAGTTAAAGGGAAGAATGACAAGGAACTTTATGAATTGGAGCTGTAAGTTAACTCTTTGACAGAGAGAGCGAGATGGTGGTGGGGGACAGCCCCCAGTGAAATCAGAGGTGAGAGCACAAAGCAATACAGTAGGCAGACTCCGGTTTTTTTGGGGGAGATGCTCGAGAATATCCGGGTGGACTCCTGAGGCTCGATCCCGCATTTGCGTATGCCGAGCCTCCTTCCTCATGACCTTTGTCCAGAGTGGAATGCCTCCCCGGCTCCCGGCACATGATCAGTGCATGCTCAGTCACGATATCAGTGCCTGCTCAGCCACGTGATCACTGACGGCACAGTCACGTGATCAGCGCCTCTCAGTCACGTGATCACCGTATGATAAACACGTGATCAGTGAACGACCAGCCACGTGATCACTGCATGCGCGGTCAGGTGGTCAGTTCCTGATCAGCCACCTGATCAGTGCGTGCACAGTCCCCTGATCAGCGCCTGTCAGTCACTGATCACTGCCTGATAAACACGTGATCAGTGCCCGAACAGCCACGTCATCAGTGCATGCGCAGTCACGTGATCAGTGCATGATAGCCACGTGATCAGTGCGTGCACAGTCCCATGATCAGCGCCTGTCAGTCACTGATCATTGCCTGATAAACACGTGATCAGTGCATGATGAGCCATGTGATCAGTGCCCGATCAGCCACGTCATCAGTGCATGCGCAGTCACGTCATCAGTGCATGATAGCCACGTGATCAGTGCATGCTCAGTCACGTGATCTGGACTTGATCAGCCACGTGATCAGTGCCTGCAGAGTCACGTGATCAGGGCCTGCTGAGCTGCGTGATTCCTGCCGGCTCATCTGCATGACAATTGCCAGCTGAGCTGCGTGATTCCTGTCGGCTCATCTGCTTGACAATTGCCAGCTGAGCTGCGTGATTCCTGCCTGGTCACGTGCTTGATTATTGCCAGTTGAGCAGCATGATTCGTCACTGCTGAGCTCCATGCTTATTGCCTGCTGATTGCGTGGTTCGTGTCTGCTCAGCTCTTTGAGTATTGCCTCCTGAGGTCCCTGTTCGGTCGCCACCTGCCGGGGACCAGCCCCAACTGATCCAGGGTATTCGAAGGAGAGATGGCCTAGGCGACTATTTATATGCTAATCAGAGATGTCAAGAATAATAGTATGAGGAGAGCTCAGTAGGAAAATTCGGTGGAGAAAAGAGACTGAGTAGCTTGGTTTACGCGGAAGACCAATCAAACTTCAAGACAAGAAGTTTGCACCACTTACGTAGGCCGCAGGCGCCCTCTCGAATAGCGAAAGGTGCCTCACCCTAGACACCTTCTCGAGTGGGTCTTAGCAGCCCAGGCATAATTAGTAAGCGTGGTGGGTTCCGCGCTCCAGATGGAGACTCAGCTGGAAGTTAAAGGGAAGAATGACAAGGAACTTTATGAATTGGAGCTGTAAGTTAACTCTTTGACAGAGAGAGCGAGATGGTGGTGGGGGACAGCCCCCAGTGAAATCAGAGGTGAGAGCACAAAGCAATACAGTAGGCAGACTCCGGTTTTTTTGGGGGAGATGCTCGAGAATATCCGGGTGGACTCCTGAGGCTCGATCCCGCATTTGCGTATGCCGAGCCTCCTTCCTCATGACCTTTGTCCAGAGTGGAATGCCTCCCCGGCTCCCGGCACATGATCAGTGCATGCTCAGTCACGATATCAGTGCCTGCTCAGCCACGTGATCACTGACGGCACAGTCACGTGATCAGCGCCTCTCAGTCACGTGATCACCGTATGATAAACACGTGATCAGTGAACGACCAGCCACGTGATCACTGCATGCGCGGTCAGGTGGTCAGTTCCTGATCAGCCACCTGATCAGTGCGTGCACAGTCCCCTGATCAGCGCCTGTCAGTCACTGATCACTGCCTGATAAACACGTGATCAGTGCCCGAACAGCCACGTCATCAGTGCATGCGCAGTCACGTGATCAGTGCATGATAGCCACGTGATCAGTGCGTGCACAGTCCCATGATCAGCGCCTGTCAGTCACTGATCATTGCCTGATAAACACGTGATCAGTGCATGATGAGCCATGTGATCAGTGCCCGATCAGCCACGTCATCAGTGCATGCGCAGTCACGTCATCAGTGCATGATAGCCACGTGATCAGTGCATGCTCAGTCACGTGATCTGGACTTGATCAGCCACGTGATCAGTGCCTGCAGAGTCACGTGATCAGGGCCTGCTGAGCTGCGTGATTCCTGCCGGCTCATCTGCATGACAATTGCCAGCTGAGCTGCGTGATTCCTGTCGGCTCATCTGCTTGACAATTGCCAGCTGAGCTGCGTGATTCCTGCCTGGTCACGTGCTTGATTATTGCCAGTTGAGCAGCATGATTCGTCACTGCTGAGCTCCATGCTTATTGCCTGCTGATTGCGTGGTTCGTGTCTGCTCAGCTCTTTGAGTATTGCCTCCTGAGGTCCCTGTTCGGTCGCCACCTGCCGGGGACCAGCCCCAACTGATCCAGGGTATTCGAAGGAGAGATGGCCTAGGCGACTATTTATATGCTAATCAGAGATGTCAAGAATAATAGTATGAGGAGAGCTCAGTAGGAAAATTCGGTGGAGAAAAGAGACTGAGTAGCTTGGTTTACGCGGAAGACCAATCAAACTTCAAGACAAGAAGTTTGCACCACTTACGTAGGCCGCAGGCGCCCTCTCGAATAGCGAAAGGTGCCTCACCCTAGACACCTTCTCGAGTGGGTCTTAGCAGCCCAGGCATAATTAGTAAGCGTGGTGGGTTCCGCGCTCCAGATGGAGACTCAGCTGGAAGTTAAAGGGAAGAATGACAAGGAACTTTATGAATTGGAGCTGTAAGTTAACTCTTTGACAGAGAGAGCGAGATGGTGGTGGGGGACAGCCCCCAGTGAAATCAGAGGTGAGAGCACAAAGCAATACAGTAGGCAGACTCCGGTTTTTTTGGGGGAGATGCTCGAGAATATCCGGGTGGACTCCTGAGGCTCGATCCCGCATTTGCGTATGCCGAGCCTCCTTCCTCATGACCTTTGTCCAGAGTGGAATGCCTCCCCGGCTCCCGGCACATGATCAGTGCATGCTCAGTCACGATATCAGTGCCTGCTCAGCCACGTGATCACTGACGGCACAGTCACGTGATCAGCGCCTCTCAGTCACGTGATCACCGTATGATAAACACGTGATCAGTGAACGACCAGCCACGTGATCACTGCATGCGCGGTCAGGTGGTCAGTTCCTGATCAGCCACCTGATCAGTGCGTGCACAGTCCCCTGATCAGCGCCTGTCAGTCACTGATCACTGCCTGATAAACACGTGATCAGTGCCCGAACAGCCACGTCATCAGTGCATGCGCAGTCACGTGATCAGTGCATGATAGCCACGTGATCAGTGCGTGCACAGTCCCATGATCAGCGCCTGTCAGTCACTGATCATTGCCTGATAAACACGTGATCAGTGCATGATGAGCCATGTGATCAGTGCCCGATCAGCCACGTCATCAGTGCATGCGCAGTCACGTCATCAGTGCATGATAGCCACGTGATCAGTGCATGCTCAGTCACGTGATCTGGACTTGATCAGCCACGTGATCAGTGCCTGCAGAGTCACGTGATCAGGGCCTGCTGAGCTGCGTGATTCCTGCCGGCTCATCTGCATGACAATTGCCAGCTGAGCTGCGTGATTCCTGTCGGCTCATCTGCTTGACAATTGCCAGCTGAGCTGCGTGATTCCTGCCTGGTCACGTGCTTGATTATTGCCAGTTGAGCAGCATGATTCGTCACTGCTGAGCTCCATGCTTATTGCCTGCTGATTGCGTGGTTCGTGTCTGCTCAGCTCTTTGAGTATTGCCTCCTGAGGTCCCTGTTCGGTCGCCACCTGCCGGGGACCAGCCCCAACTGATCCAGGGTATTCGAAGGAGAGATGGCCTAGGCGACTATTTATATGCTAATCAGAGATGTCAAGAATAATAGTATGAGGAGAGCTCAGTAGGAAAATTCGGTGGAGAAAAGAGACTGAGTAGCTTGGTTTACGCGGAAGACCAATCAAACTTCAAGACAAGAAGTTTGCACCACTTACGTAGGCCGCAGGCGCCCTCTCGAATAGCGAAAGGTGCCTCACCCTAGACACCTTCTCGAGTGGGTCTTAGCAGCCCAGGCATAATTAGTAAGCGTGGTGGGTTCCGCGCTCCAGATGGAGACTCAGCTGGAAGTTAAAGGGAAGAATGACAAGGAACTTTATGAATTGGAGCTGTAAGTTAACTCTTTGACAGAGAGAGCGAGATGGTGGTGGGGGACAGCCCCCAGTGAAATCAGAGGTGAGAGCACAAAGCAATACAGTAGGCAGACTCCGGTTTTTTTGGGGGGAGATGCTCGAGAATATCCGGGTGGACTCCTGAGGCTCGATCCCGCATTTGCGTATGCCGAGCCTCCTTCCTCATGACCTTTGTCCAGAGTGGAATGCCTCCCCGGCTCCCGGCACATGATCAGTGCATGCTCAGTCACGATATCAGTGCCTGCTCAGCCACGTGATCACTGACGGCACAGTCACGTGATCAGCGCCTCTCAGTCACGTGATCACCGTATGATAAACACGTGATCAGTGAACGACCAGCCACGTGATCACTGCATGCGCGGTCAGGTGGTCAGTTCCTGATCAGCCACCTGATCAGTGCGTGCACAGTCCCCTGATCAGCGCCTGTCAGTCACTGATCACTGCCTGATAAACACGTGATCAGTGCCCGAACAGCCACGTCATCAGTGCATGCGCAGTCACGTGATCAGTGCATGATAGCCACGTGATCAGTGCGTGCACAGTCCCATGATCAGCGCCTGTCAGTCACTGATCATTGCCTGATAAACACGTGATCAGTGCATGATGAGCCATGTGATCAGTGCCCGATCAGCCACGTCATCAGTGCATGCGCAGTCACGTCATCAGTGCATGATAGCCACGTGATCAGTGCATGCTCAGTCACGTGATCTGGACTTGATCAGCCACGTGATCAGTGCCTGCAGAGTCACGTGATCAGGGCCTGCTGAGCTGCGTGATTCCTGCCGGCTCATCTGCATGACAATTGCCAGCTGAGCTGCGTGATTCCTGTCGGCTCATCTGCTTGACAATTGCCAGCTGAGCTGCGTGATTCCTGCCTGGTCACGTGCTTGATTATTGCCAGTTGAGCAGCATGATTCGTCACTGCTGAGCTCCATGCTTATTGCCTGCTGATTGCGTGGTTCGTGTCTGCTCAGCTCTTTGAGTATTGCCTCCTGAGGTCCCTGTTCGGTCGCCACCTGCCGGGGACCAGCCCCAACTGATCCAGGGTATTCGAAGGAGAGATGGCCTAGGCGACTATTTATATGCTAATCAGAGATGTCAAGAATAATAGTATGAGGAGAGCTCAGTAGGAAAATTCGGTGGAGAAAAGAGACTGAGTAGCTTGGTTTACGCGGAAGACCAATCAAACTTCAAGACAAGAAGTTTGCACCACTTACGTAGGCCGCAGGCGCCCTCTCGAATAGCGAAAGGTGCCTCACCCTAGACACCTTCTCGAGTGGGTCTTAGCAGCCCAGGCATAATTAGTAAGCGTGGTGGGTTCCGCGCTCCAGATGGAGACTCAGCTGGAAGTTAAAGGGAAGAATGACAAGGAACTTTATGAATTGGAGCTGTAAGTTAACTCTTTGACAGAGAGAGCGAGATGGTGGTGGGGGACAGCCCCCAGTGAAATCAGAGGTGAGAGCACAAAGCAATACAGTAGGCAGACTCCGGTTTTTTTGGGGGAGATGCTCGAGAATATCCGGGTGGACTCCTGAGGCTCGATCCCGCATTTGCGTATGCCGAGCCTCCTTCCTCATGACCTTTGTCCAGAGTGGAATGCCTCCCCGGCTCCCGGCACATGATCAGTGCATGCTCAGTCACGATATCAGTGCCTGCTCAGCCACGTGATCACTGACGGCACAGTCACGTGATCAGCGCCTCTCAGTCACGTGATCACCGTATGATAAACACGTGATCAGTGAACGACCAGCCACGTGATCACTGCATGCGCGGTCAGGTGGTCAGTTCCTGATCAGCCACCTGATCAGTGCGTGCACAGTCCCCTGATCAGCGCCTGTCAGTCACTGATCACTGCCTGATAAACACGTGATCAGTGCCCGAACAGCCACGTCATCAGTGCATGCGCAGTCACGTGATCAGTGCATGATAGCCACGTGATCAGTGCGTGCACAGTCCCATGATCAGCGCCTGTCAGTCACTGATCATTGCCTGATAAACACGTGATCAGTGCATGATGAGCCATGTGATCAGTGCCCGATCAGCCACGTCATCAGTGCATGCGCAGTCACGTCATCAGTGCATGATAGCCACGTGATCAGTGCATGCTCAGTCACGTGATCTGGACTTGATCAGCCACGTGATCAGTGCCTGCAGAGTCACGTGATCAGGGCCTGCTGAGCTGCGTGATTCCTGCCGGCTCATCTGCATGACAATTGCCAGCTGAGCTGCGTGATTCCTGTCGGCTCATCTGCTTGACAATTGCCAGCTGAGCTGCGTGATTCCTGCCTGGTCACGTGCTTGATTATTGCCAGTTGAGCAGCATGATTCGTCACTGCTGAGCTCCATGCTTATTGCCTGCTGATTGCGTGGTTCGTGTCTGCTCAGCTCTTTGAGTATTGCCTCCTGAGGTCCCTGTTCGGTCGCCACCTGCCGGGGACCAGCCCCAACTGATCCAGGGTATTCGAAGGAGAGATGGCCTAGGCGACTATTTATATGCTAATCAGAGATGTCAAGAATAATAGTATGAGGAGAGCTCAGTAGGAAAATTCGGTGGAGAAAAGAGACTGAGTAGCTTGGTTTACGCGGAAGACCAATCAAACTTCAAGACAAGAAGTTTGCACCACTTACGTAGGCCGCAGGCGCCCTCTCGAATAGCGAAAGGTGCCTCACCCTAGACACCTTCTCGAGTGGGTCTTAGCAGCCCAGGCATAATTAGTAAGCGTGGTGGGTTCCGCGCTCCAGATGGAGACTCAGCTGGAAGTTAAAGGGAAGAATGACAAGGAACTTTATGAATTGGAGCTGTAAGTTAACTCTTTGACAGAGAGAGCGAGATGGTGGTGGGGGACAGCCCCCAGTGAAATCAGAGGTGAGAGCACAAAGCAATACAGTAGGCAGACTCCGGTTTTTTGGGGGAGATGCTCGAGAATATCCGGGTGGACTCCTGAGGCTCGATCCCGCATTTGCGTATGCCGAGCCTCCTTCCTCATGACCTTTGTCCAGAGTGGAATGCCTCCCCGGCTCCCGGCACATGATCAGTGCATGCTCAGTCACGATATCAGTGCCTGCTCAGCCACGTGATCACTGACGGCACAGTCACGTGATCAGCGCCTCTCAGTCACGTGATCACCGTATGATAAACACGTGATCAGTGAACGACCAGCCACGTGATCACTGCATGCGCGGTCAGGTGGTCAGTTCCTGATCAGCCACCTGATCAGTGCGTGCACAGTCCCCTGATCAGCGCCTGTCAGTCACTGATCACTGCCTGATAAACACGTGATCAGTGCCCGAACAGCCACGTCATCAGTGCATGCGCAGTCACGTGATCAGTGCATGATAGCCACGTGATCAGTGCGTGCACAGTCCCATGATCAGCGCCTGTCAGTCACTGATCATTGCCTGATAAACACGTGATCAGTGCATGATGAGCCATGTGATCAGTGCCCGATCAGCCACGTCATCAGTGCATGCGCAGTCACGTCATCAGTGCATGATAGCCACGTGATCAGTGCATGCTCAGTCACGTGATCTGGACTTGATCAGCCACGTGATCAGTGCCTGCAGAGTCACGTGATCAGGGCCTGCTGAGCTGCGTGATTCCTGCCGGCTCATCTGCATGACAATTGCCAGCTGAGCTGCGTGATTCCTGTCGGCTCATCTGCTTGACAATTGCCAGCTGAGCTGCGTGATTCCTGCCTGGTCACGTGCTTGATTATTGCCAGTTGAGCAGCATGATTCGTCACTGCTGAGCTCCATGCTTATTGCCTGCTGATTGCGTGGTTCGTGTCTGCTCAGCTCTTTGAGTATTGCCTCCTGAGGTCCCTGTTCGGTCGCCACCTGCCGGGGACCAGCCCCAACTGATCCAGGGTATTCGAAGGAGAGATGGCCTAGGCGACTATTTATATGCTAATCAGAGATGTCAAGAATAATAGTATGAGGAGAGCTCAGTAGGAAAATTCGGTGGAGAAAAGAGACTGAGTAGCTTGGTTTACGCGGAAGACCAATCAAACTTCAAGACAAGAAGTTTGCACCACTTACGTAGGCCGCAGGCGCCCTCTCGAATAGCGAAAGGTGCCTCACCCTAGACACCTTCTCGAGTGGGTCTTAGCAGCCCAGGCATAATTAGTAAGCGTGGTGGGTTCCGCGCTCCAGATGGAGACTCAGCTGGAAGTTAAAGGGAAGAATGACAAGGAACTTTATGAATTGGAGCTGTAAGTTAACTCTTTGACAGAGAGAGCGAGATGGTGGTGGGGGACAGCCCCCAGTGAAATCAGAGGTGAGAGCACAAAGCAATACAGTAGGCAGACTCCGGTTTTTTTGGGGGAGATGCTCGAGAATATCCGGGTGGACTCCTGAGGCTCGATCCCGCATTTGCGTATGCCGAGCCTCCTTCCTCATGACCTTTGTCCAGAGTGGAATGCCTCCCCGGCTCCCGGCACATGATCAGTGCATGCTCAGTCACGATATCAGTGCCTGCTCAGCCACGTGATCACTGACGGCACAGTCACGTGATCAGCGCCTCTCAGTCACGTGATCACCGTATGATAAACACGTGATCAGTGAACGACCAGCCACGTGATCACTGCATGCGCGGTCAGGTGGTCAGTTCCTGATCAGCCACCTGATCAGTGCGTGCACAGTCCCCTGATCAGCGCCTGTCAGTCACTGATCACTGCCTGATAAACACGTGATCAGTGCCCGAACAGCCACGTCATCAGTGCATGCGCAGTCACGTGATCAGTGCATGATAGCCACGTGATCAGTGCGTGCACAGTCCCATGATCAGCGCCTGTCAGTCACTGATCATTGCCTGATAAACACGTGATCAGTGCATGATGAGCCATGTGATCAGTGCCCGATCAGCCACGTCATCAGTGCATGCGCAGTCACGTCATCAGTGCATGATAGCCACGTGATCAGTGCATGCTCAGTCACGTGATCTGGACTTGATCAGCCACGTGATCAGTGCCTGCAGAGTCACGTGATCAGGGCCTGCTGAGCTGCGTGATTCCTGCCGGCTCATCTGCATGACAATTGCCATCTGAGCTGCGTGATTCCTGTCGGCTCATCTGCTTGACAATTGCCAGCTGAGCTGCGTGATTCCTGCCTGGTCACGTGCTTGATTATTGCCAGTTGAGCAGCATGATTCGTCACTGCTGAGCTCCATGCTTATTGCCTGCTGATTGCGTGGTTCGTGTCTGCTCAGCTCTTTGAGTATTGCCTCCTGAGGTCCCTGTTCGGTCGCCACCTGCCGGGGACCAGCCCCAACTGATCCAGGGTATTCGAAGGAGAGATGGCCTAGGCGACTATTTATATGCTAATCAGAGATGTCAAGAATAATAGTATGAGGAGAGCTCAGTAGGAAAATTCGGTGGAGAAAAGAGACTGAGTAGCTTGGTTTACGCGGAAGACCAATCAAACTTCAAGACAAGAAGTTTGCACCACTTACGTAGGCCGCAGGCGCCCTCTCGAATAGCGAAAGGTGCCTCACCCTAGACACCTTCTCGAGTGGGTCTTAGCAGCCCAGGCATAATTAGTAAGCGTGGTGGGTTCCGCGCTCCAGATGGAGACTCAGCTGGAAGTTAAAGGGAAGAATGACAAGGAACTTTATGAATTGGAGCTGTAAGTTAACTCTTTGACAGAGAGAGCGAGATGGTGGTGGGGGACAGCCCCCAGTGAAATCAGAGGTGAGAGCACAAAGCAATACAGTAGGCAGACTCCGGTTTTTTTGGGGGAGATGCTCGAGAATATCCGGGTGGACTCCTGAGGCTCGATCCCGCATTTGCGTATGCCGAGCCTCCTTCCTCATGACCTTTGTCCAGAGTGGAATGCCTCCCCGGCTCCCGGCACATGATCAGTGCATGCTCAGTCACGATATCAGTGCCTGCTCAGCCACGTGATCACTGACGGCACAGTCACGTGATCAGCGCCTCTCAGTCACGTGATCACCGTATGATAAACACGTGATCAGTGAACGACCAGCCACGTGATCACTGCATGCGCGGTCAGGTGGTCAGTTCCTGATCAGCCACCTGATCAGTGCGTGCACAGTCCCCTGATCAGCGCCTGTCAGTCACTGATCACTGCCTGATAAACACGTGATCAGTGCCCGAACAGCCACGTCATCAGTGCATGCGCAGTCACGTGATCAGTGCATGATAGCCACGTGATCAGTGCGTGCACAGTCCCATGATCAGCGCCTGTCAGTCACTGATCATTGCCTGATAAACACGTGATCAGTGCATGATGAGCCATGTGATCAGTGCCCGATCAGCCACGTCATCAGTGCATGCGCAGTCACGTCATCAGTGCATGATAGCCACGTGATCAGTGCATGCTCAGTCACGTGATCTGGACTTGATCAGCCACGTGATCAGTGCCTGCAGAGTCACGTGATCAGGGCCTGCTGAGCTGCGTGATTCCTGCCGGCTCATCTGCATGACAATTGCCAGCTGAGCTGCGTGATTCCTGTCGGCTCATCTGCTTGACAATTGCCAGCTGAGCTGCGTGATTCCTGCCTGGTCACGTGCTTGATTATTGCCAGTTGAGCAGCATGATTCGTCACTGCTGAGCTCCATGCTTATTGCCTGCTGATTGCGTGGTTCGTGTCTGCTCAGCTCTTTGAGTATTGCCTCCTGAGGTCCCTGTTCGGTCGCCACCTGCCGGGGACCAGCCCCAACTGATCCAGGGTATTCGAAGGAGAGATGGCCTAGGCGACTATTTATATGCTAATCAGAGATGTCAAGAATAATAGTATGAGGAGAGCTCAGTAGGAAAATTCGGTGGAGAAAAGAGACTGAGTAGCTTGGTTTACGCGGAAGACCAATCAAACTTCAAGACAAGAAGTTTGCACCACTTACGTAGGCCGCAGGCGCCCTCTCGAATAGCGAAAGGTGCCTCACCCTAGACACCTTCTCGAGTGGGTCTTAGCAGCCCAGGCATAATTAGTAAGCGTGGTGGGTTCCGCGCTCCAGATGGAGACTCAGCTGGAAGTTAAAGGGAAGAATGACAAGGAACTTTATGAATTGGAGCTGTAAGTTAACTCTTTGACAGAGAGAGCGAGATGGTGGTGGGGGACAGCCCCCAGTGAAATCAGAGGTGAGAGCACAAAGCAATACAGTAGGCAGACTCCGGTTTTTTTGGGGGAGATGCTCGAGAATATCCGGGTGGACTCCTGAGGCTCGATCCCGCATTTGCGTATGCCGAGCCTCCTTCCTCATGACCTTTGTCCAGAGTGGAATGCCTCCCCGGCTCCCGGCACATGATCAGTGCATGCTCAGTCACGATATCAGTGCCTGCTCAGCCACGTGATCACTGACGGCACAGTCACGTGATCAGCGCCTCTCAGTCACGTGATCACCGTATGATAAACACGTGATCAGTGAACGACCAGCCACGTGATCACTGCATGCGCGGTCAGGTGGTCAGTTCCTGATCAGCCACCTGATCAGTGCGTGCACAGTCCCCTGATCAGCGCCTGTCAGTCACTGATCACTGCCTGATAAACACGTGATCAGTGCCCGAACAGCCACGTCATCAGTGCATGCGCAGTCACGTGATCAGTGCATGATAGCCACGTGATCAGTGCGTGCACAGTCCCATGATCAGCGCCTGTCAGTCACTGATCATTGCCTGATAAACACGTGATCAGTGCATGATGAGCCATGTGATCAGTGCCCGATCAGCCACGTCATCAGTGCATGCGCAGTCACGTCATCAGTGCATGATAGCCACGTGATCAGTGCATGCTCAGTCACGTGATCTGGACTTGATCAGCCACGTGATCAGTGCCTGCAGAGTCACGTGATCAGGGCCTGCTGAGCTGCGTGATTCCTGCCGGCTCATCTGCATGACAATTGCCAGCTGAGCTGCGTGATTCCTGTCGGCTCATCTGCTTGACAATTGCCAGCTGAGCTGCGTGATTCCTGCCTGGTCACGTGCTTGATTATTGCCAGTTGAGCAGCATGATTCGTCACTGCTGAGCTCCATGCTTATTGCCTGCTGATTGCGTGGTTCGTGTCTGCTCAGCTCTTTGAGTATTGCCTCCTGAGGTCCCTGTTCGGTCGCCACCTGCCGGGGACCAGCCCCAACTGATCCAGGGTATTCGAAGGAGAGATGGCCTAGGCGACTATTTATATGCTAATCAGAGATGTCAAGAATAATAGTATGAGGAGAGCTCAGTAGGAAAATTCGGTGGAGAAAAGAGACTGAGTAGCTTGGTTTACGCGGAAGACCAATCAAACTTCAAGACAAGAAGTTTGCACCACTTACGTAGGCCGCAGGCGCCCTCTCGAATAGCGAAAGGTGCCTCACCCTAGACACCTTCTCGAGTGGGTCTTAGCAGCCCAGGCATAATTAGTAAGCGTGGTGGGTTCCGCGCTCCAGATGGAGACTCAGCTGGAAGTTAAAGGGAAGAATGACAAGGAACTTTATGAATTGGAGCTGTAAGTTAACTCTTTGACAGAGAGAGCGAGATGGTGGTGGGGGACAGCCCCCAGTGAAATCAGAGGTGAGAGCACAAAGCAATACAGTAGGCAGACTCCGGTTTTTTTGGGGGAGATGCTCGAGAATATCCGGGTGGACTCCTGAGGCTCGATCCCGCATTTGCGTATGCCGAGCCTCCTTCCTCATGACCTTTGTCCAGAGTGGAATGCCTCCCCGGCTCCCGGCACATGATCAGTGCATGCTCAGTCACGATATCAGTGCCTGCTCAGCCACGTGATCACTGACGGCACAGTCACGTGATCAGCGCCTCTCAGTCACGTGATCACCGTATGATAAACACGTGATCAGTGAACGACCAGCCACGTGATCACTGCATGCGCGGTCAGGTGGTCAGTTCCTGATCAGCCACCTGATCAGTGCGTGCACAGTCCCCTGATCAGCGCCTGTCAGTCACTGATCACTGCCTGATAAACACGTGATCAGTGCCCGAACAGCCACGTCATCAGTGCATGCGCAGTCACGTGATCAGTGCATGATAGCCACGTGATCAGTGCGTGCACAGTCCCATGATCAGCGCCTGTCAGTCACTGATCATTGCCTGATAAACACGTGATCAGTGCATGATGAGCCATGTGATCAGTGCCCGATCAGCCACGTCATCAGTGCATGCGCAGTCACGTCATCAGTGCATGATAGCCACGTGATCAGTGCATGCTCAGTCACGTGATCTGGACTTGATCAGCCACGTGATCAGTGCCTGCAGAGTCACGTGATCAGGGCCTGCTGAGCTGCGTGATTCCTGCCGGCTCATCTGCATGACAATTGCCAGCTGAGCTGCGTGATTCCTGTCGGCTCATCTGCTTGACAATTGCCAGCTGAGCTGCGTGATTCCTGCCTGGTCACGTGCTTGATTATTGCCAGTTGAGCAGCATGATTCGTCACTGCTGAGCTCCATGCTTATTGCCTGCTGATTGCGTGGTTCGTGTCTGCTCAGCTCTTTGAGTATTGCCTCCTGAGGTCCCTGTTCGGTCGCCACCTGCCGGGGACCAGCCCCAACTGATCCAGGGTATTCGAAGGAGAGATGGCCTAGGCGACTATTTATATGCTAATCAGAGATGTCAAGAATAATAGTATGAGGAGAGCTCAGTAGGAAAATTCGGTGGAGAAAAGAGACTGAGTAGCTTGGTTTACGCGGAAGACCAATCAAACTTCAAGACAAGAAGTTTGCACCACTTACGTAGGCCGCAGGCGCCCTCTCGAATAGCGAAAGGTGCCTCACCCTAGACACCTTCTCGAGTGGGTCTTAGCAGCCCAGGCATAATTAGTAAGCGTGGTGGGTTCCGCGCTCCAGATGGAGACTCAGCTGGAAGTTAAAGGGAAGAATGACAAGGAACTTTATGAATTGGAGCTGTAAGTTAACTCTTTGACAGAGAGAGCGAGATGGTGGTGGGGGACAGCCCCCAGTGAAATCAGAGGTGAGAGCACAAAGCAATACAGTAGGCAGACTCCGGTTTTTTTGGGGGAGATGCTCGAGAATATCCGGGTGGACTCCTGAGGCTCGATCCCGCATTTGCGTATGCCGAGCCTCCTTCCTCATGACCTTTGTCCAGAGTGGAATGCCTCCCCGGCTCCCGGCACATGATCAGTGCATGCTCAGTCACGATATCAGTGCCTGCTCAGCCACGTGATCACTGACGGCACAGTCACGTGATCAGCGCCTCTCAGTCACGTGATCACCGTATGATAAACACGTGATCAGTGAACGACCAGCCACGTGATCACTGCATGCGCGGTCAGGTGGTCAGTTCCTGATCAGCCACCTGATCAGTGCGTGCACAGTCCCCTGATCAGCGCCTGTCAGTCACTGATCACTGCCTGATAAACACGTGATCAGTGCCCGAACAGCCACGTCATCAGTGCATGCGCAGTCACGTGATCAGTGCATGATAGCCACGTGATCAGTGCGTGCACAGTCCCATGATCAGCGCCTGTCAGTCACTGATCATTGCCTGATAAACACGTGATCAGTGCATGATGAGCCATGTGATCAGTGCCCGATCAGCCACGTCATCAGTGCATGCGCAGTCACGTCATCAGTGCATGATAGCCACGTGATCAGTGCATGCTCAGTCACGTGATCTGGACTTGATCAGCCACGTGATCAGTGCCTGCAGAGTCACGTGATCAGGGCCTGCTGAGCTGCGTGATTCCTGCCGGCTCATCTGCATGACAATTGCCAGCTGAGCTGCGTGATTCCTGTCGGCTCATCTGCTTGACAATTGCCAGCTGAGCTGCGTGATTCCTGCCTGGTCACGTGCTTGATTATTGCCAGTTGAGCAGCATGATTCGTCACTGCTGAGCTCCATGCTTATTGCCTGCTGATTGCGTGGTTCGTGTCTGCTCAGCTCTTTGAGTATTGCCTCCTGAGGTCCCTGTTCGGTCGCCACCTGCCGGGGACCAGCCCCAACTGATCCAGGGTATTCGAAGGAGAGATGGCCTAGGCGACTATTTATATGCTAATCAGAGATGTCAAGAATAATAGTATGAGGAGAGCTCAGTAGGAAAATTCGGTGGAGAAAAGAGACTGAGTAGCTTGGTTTACGCGGAAGACCAATCAAACTTCAAGACAAGAAGTTTGCACCACTTACGTAGGCCGCAGGCGCCCTCTCGAATAGCGAAAGGTGCCTCACCCTAGACACCTTCTCGAGTGGGTCTTAGCAGCCCAGGCATAATTAGTAAGCGTGGTGGGTTCCGCGCTCCAGATGGAGACTCAGCTGGAAGTTAAAGGGAAGAATGACAAGGAACTTTATGAATTGGAGCTGTAAGTTAACTCTTTGACAGAGAGAGCGAGATGGTGGTGGGGGACAGCCCCCAGTGAAATCAGAGGTGAGAGCACAAAGCAATACAGTAGGCAGACTCCGGTTTTTTGGGGGAGATGCTCGAGAATATCCGGGTGGACTCCTGAGGCTCGATCCCGCATTTGCGTATGCCGAGCCTCCTTCCTCATGACCTTTGTCCAGAGTGGAATGCCTCCCCGGCTCCCGGCACATGATCAGTGCATGCTCAGTCACGATATCAGTGCCTGCTCAGCCACGTGATCACTGACGGCACAGTCACGTGATCAGCGCCTCTCAGTCACGTGATCACCGTATGATAAACACGTGATCAGTGAACGACCAGCCACGTGATCACTGCATGCGCGGTCAGGTGGTCAGTTCCTGATCAGCCACCTGATCAGTGCGTGCACAGTCCCCTGATCAGCGCCTGTCAGTCACTGATCACTGCCTGATAAACACGTGATCAGTGCCCGAACAGCCACGTCATCAGTGCATGCGCAGTCACGTGATCAGTGCATGATAGCCACGTGATCAGTGCGTGCACAGTCCCATGATCAGCGCCTGTCAGTCACTGATCATTGCCTGATAAACACGTGATCAGTGCATGATGAGCCATGTGATCAGTGCCCGATCAGCCACGTCATCAGTGCATGCGCAGTCACGTCATCAGTGCATGATAGCCACGTGATCAGTGCATGCTCAGTCACGTGATCTGGACTTGATCAGCCACGTGATCAGTGCCTGCAGAGTCACGTGATCAGGGCCTGCTGAGCTGCGTGATTCCTGCCGGCTCATCTGCATGACAATTGCCAGCTGAGCTGCGTGATTCCTGTCGGCTCATCTGCTTGACAATTGCCAGCTGAGCTGCGTGATTCCTGCCTGGTCACGTGCTTGATTATTGCCAGTTGAGCAGCATGATTCGTCACTGCTGAGCTCCATGCTTATTGCCTGCTGATTGCGTGGTTCGTGTCTGCTCAGCTCTTTGAGTATTGCCTCCTGAGGTCCCTGTTCGGTCGCCACCTGCCGGGGACCAGCCCCAACTGATCCAGGGTATTCGAAGGAGAGATGGCCTAGGCGACTATTTATATGCTAATCAGAGATGTCAAGAATAATAGTATGAGGAGAGCTCAGTAGGAAAATTCGGTGGAGAAAAGAGACTGAGTAGCTTGGTTTACGCGGAAGACCAATCAAACTTCAAGACAAGAAGTTTGCACCACTTACGTAGGCCGCAGGCGCCCTCTCGAATAGCGAAAGGTGCCTCACCCTAGACACCTTCTCGAGTGGGTCTTAGCAGCCCAGGCATAATTAGTAAGCGTGGTGGGTTCCGCGCTCCAGATGGAGACTCAGCTGGAAGTTAAAGGGAAGAATGACAAGGAACTTTATGAATTGGAGCTGTAAGTTAACTCTTTGACAGAGAGAGCGAGATGGTGGTGGGGGACAGCCCCCAGTGAAATCAGAGGTGAGAGCACAAAGCAATACAGTAGGCAGACTCCGGTTTTGGGGGGAGATGCTCGAGAATATCCGGGTGGACTCCTGAGGCTCGATCCCGCATTTGCGTATGCCGAGCCTCCTTCCTCATGACCTTTGTCCAGAGTGGAATGCCTCCCCGGCTCCCGGCACATGATCAGTGCATGCTCAGTCACGATATCAGTGCCTGCTCAGCCACGTGATCACTGACGGCACAGTCACGTGATCAGCGCCTCTCAGTCACGTGATCACCGTATGATAAACACGTGATCAGTGAACGACCAGCCACGTGATCACTGCATGCGCGGTCAGGTGGTCAGTTCCTGATCAGCCACCTGATCAGTGCGTGCACAGTCCCCTGATCAGCGCCTGTCAGTCACTGATCACTGCCTGATAAACACGTGATCAGTGCCCGAACAGCCACGTCATCAGTGCATGCGCAGTCACGTGATCAGTGCATGATAGCCACGTGATCAGTGCGTGCACAGTCCCATGATCAGCGCCTGTCAGTCACTGATCATTGCCTGATAAACACGTGATCAGTGCATGATGAGCCATGTGATCAGTGCCCGATCAGCCACGTCATCAGTGCATGCGCAGTCACGTCATCAGTGCATGATAGCCACGTGATCAGTGCATGCTCAGTCACGTGATCTGGACTTGATCAGCCACGTGATCAGTGCCTGCAGAGTCACGTGATCAGGGCCTGCTGAGCTGCGTGATTCCTGCCGGCTCATCTGCATGACAATTGCCATCTGAGCTGCGTGATTCCTGTCGGCTCATCTGCTTGACAATTGCCAGCTGAGCTGCGTGATTCCTGCCTGGTCACGTGCTTGATTATTGCCAGTTGAGCAGCATGATTCGTCACTGCTGAGCTCCATGCTTATTGCCTGCTGATTGCGTGGTTCGTGTCTGCTCAGCTCTTTGAGTATTGCCTCCTGAGGTCCCTGTTCGGTCGCCACCTGCCGGGGACCAGCCCCAACTGATCCAGGGTATTCGAAGGAGAGATGGCCTAGGCGACTATTTATATGCTAATCAGAGATGTCAAGAATAATAGTATGAGGAGAGCTCAGTAGGAAAATTCGGTGGAGAAAAGAGACTGAGTAGCTTGGTTTACGCGGAAGACCAATCAAACTTCAAGACAAGAAGTTTGCACCACTTACGTAGGCCGCAGGCGCCCTCTCGAATAGCGAAAGGTGCCTCACCCTAGACACCTTCTCGAGTGGGTCTTAGCAGCCCAGGCATAATTAGTAAGCGTGGTGGGTTCCGCGCTCCAGATGGAGACTCAGCTGGAAGTTAAAGGGAAGAATGACAAGGAACTTTATGAATTGGAGCTGTAAGTTAACTCTTTGACAGAGAGAGCGAGATGGTGGTGGGGGACAGCCCCCAGTGAAATCAGAGGTGAGAGCACAAAGCAATACAGTAGGCAGACTCCGGTTTTTTTGGGGGGAGATGCTCGAGAATATCCGGGTGGACTCCTGAGGCTCGATCCCGCATTTGCGTATGCCGAGCCTCCTTCCTCATGACCTTTGTCCAGAGTGGAATGCCTCCCCGGCTCCCGGCACATGATCAGTGCATGCTCAGTCACGATATCAGTGCCTGCTCAGCCACGTGATCACTGACGGCACAGTCACGTGATCAGCGCCTCTCAGTCACGTGATCACCGTATGATAAACACGTGATCAGTGAACGACCAGCCACGTGATCACTGCATGCGCGGTCAGGTGGTCAGTTCCTGATCAGCCACCTGATCAGTGCGTGCACAGTCCCCTGATCAGCGCCTGTCAGTCACTGATCACTGCCTGATAAACACGTGATCAGTGCCCGAACAGCCACGTCATCAGTGCATGCGCAGTCACGTGATCAGTGCATGATAGCCACGTGATCAGTGCGTGCACAGTCCCATGATCAGCGCCTGTCAGTCACTGATCATTGCCTGATAAACACGTGATCAGTGCATGATGAGCCATGTGATCAGTGCCCGATCAGCCACGTCATCAGTGCATGCGCAGTCACGTCATCAGTGCATGATAGCCACGTGATCAGTGCATGCTCAGTCACGTGATCTGGACTTGATCAGCCACGTGATCAGTGCCTGCAGAGTCACGTGATCAGGGCCTGCTGAGCTGCGTGATTCCTGCCGGCTCATCTGCATGACAATTGCCAGCTGAGCTGCGTGATTCCTGTCGGCTCATCTGCTTGACAATTGCCAGCTGAGCTGCGTGATTCCTGCCTGGTCACGTGCTTGATTATTGCCAGTTGAGCAGCATGATTCGTCACTGCTGAGCTCCATGCTTATTGCCTGCTGATTGCGTGGTTCGTGTCTGCTCAGCTCTTTGAGTATTGCCTCCTGAGGTCCCTGTTCGGTCGCCACCTGCCGGGGACCAGCCCCAACTGATCCAGGGTATTCGAAGGAGAGATGGCCTAGGCGACTATTTATATGCTAATCAGAGATGTCAAGAATAATAGTATGAGGAGAGCTCAGTAGGAAAATTCGGTGGAGAAAAGAGACTGAGTAGCTTGGTTTACGCGGAAGACCAATCAAACTTCAAGACAAGAAGTTTGCACCACTTACGTAGGCCGCAGGCGCCCTCTCGAATAGCGAAAGGTGCCTCACCCTAGACACCTTCTCGAGTGGGTCTTAGCAGCCCAGGCATAATTAGTAAGCGTGGTGGGTTCCGCGCTCCAGATGGAGACTCAGCTGGAAGTTAAAGGGAAGAATGACAAGGAACTTTATGAATTGGAGCTGTAAGTTAACTCTTTGACAGAGAGAGCGAGATGGTGGTGGGGGACAGCCCCCAGTGAAATCAGAGGTGAGAGCACAAAGCAATACAGTAGGCAGACTCCGGTTTTTTGGGGGAGATGCTCGAGAATATCCGGGTGGACTCCTGAGGCTCGATCCCGCATTTGCGTATGCCGAGCCTCCTTCCTCATGACCTTTGTCCAGAGTGGAATGCCTCCCCGGCTCCCGGCACATGATCAGTGCATGCTCAGTCACGATATCAGTGCCTGCTCAGCCACGTGATCACTGACGGCACAGTCACGTGATCAGCGCCTCTCAGTCACGTGATCACCGTATGATAAACACGTGATCAGTGAACGACCAGCCACGTGATCACTGCATGCGCGGTCAGGTGGTCAGTTCCTGATCAGCCACCTGATCAGTGCGTGCACAGTCCCCTGATCAGCGCCTGTCAGTCACTGATCACTGCCTGATAAACACGTGATCAGTGCCCGAACAGCCACGTCATCAGTGCATGCGCAGTCACGTGATCAGTGCATGATAGCCACGTGATCAGTGCGTGCACAGTCCCATGATCAGCGCCTGTCAGTCACTGATCATTGCCTGATAAACACGTGATCAGTGCATGATGAGCCATGTGATCAGTGCCCGATCAGCCACGTCATCAGTGCATGCGCAGTCACGTCATCAGTGCATGATAGCCACGTGATCAGTGCATGCTCAGTCACGTGATCTGGACTTGATCAGCCACGTGATCAGTGCCTGCAGAGTCACGTGATCAGGGCCTGCTGAGCTGCGTGATTCCTGCCGGCTCATCTGCATGACAATTGCCAGCTGAGCTGCGTGATTCCTGTCGGCTCATCTGCTTGACAATTGCCAGCTGAGCTGCGTGATTCCTGCCTGGTCACGTGCTTGATTATTGCCAGTTGAGCAGCATGATTCGTCACTGCTGAGCTCCATGCTTATTGCCTGCTGATTGCGTGGTTCGTGTCTGCTCAGCTCTTTGAGTATTGCCTCCTGAGGTCCCTGTTCGGTCGCCACCTGCCGGGGACCAGCCCCAACTGATCCAGGGTATTCGAAGGAGAGATGGCCTAGGCGACTATTTATATGCTAATCAGAGATGTCAAGAATAATAGTATGAGGAGAGCTCAGTAGGAAAATTCGGTGGAGAAAAGAGACTGAGTAGCTTGGTTTACGCGGAAGACCAATCAAACTTCAAGACAAGAAGTTTGCACCACTTACGTAGGCCGCAGGCGCCCTCTCGAATAGCGAAAGGTGCCTCACCCTAGACACCTTCTCGAGTGGGTCTTAGCAGCCCAGGCATAATTAGTAAGCGTGGTGGGTTCCGCGCTCCAGATGGAGACTCAGCTGGAAGTTAAAGGGAAGAATGACAAGGAACTTTATGAATTGGAGCTGTAAGTTAACTCTTTGACAGAGAGAGCGAGATGGTGGTGGGGGACAGCCCCCAGTGAAATCAGAGGTGAGAGCACAAAGCAATACAGTAGGCAGACTCCGGTTTTTTTGGGGGAGATGCTCGAGAATATCCGGGTGGACTCCTGAGGCTCGATCCCGCATTTGCGTATGCCGAGCCTCCTTCCTCATGACCTTTGTCCAGAGTGGAATGCCTCCCCGGCTCCCGGCACATGATCAGTGCATGCTCAGTCACGATATCAGTGCCTGCTCAGCCACGTGATCACTGACGGCACAGTCACGTGATCAGCGCCTCTCAGTCACGTGATCACCGTATGATAAACACGTGATCAGTGAACGACCAGCCACGTGATCACTGCATGCGCGGTCAGGTGGTCAGTTCCTGATCAGCCACCTGATCAGTGCGTGCACAGTCCCCTGATCAGCGCCTGTCAGTCACTGATCACTGCCTGATAAACACGTGATCAGTGCCCGAACAGCCACGTCATCAGTGCATGCGCAGTCACGTGATCAGTGCATGATAGCCACGTGATCAGTGCGTGCACAGTCCCATGATCAGCGCCTGTCAGTCACTGATCATTGCCTGATAAACACGTGATCAGTGCATGATGAGCCATGTGATCAGTGCCCGATCAGCCACGTCATCAGTGCATGCGCAGTCACGTCATCAGTGCATGATAGCCACGTGATCAGTGCATGCTCAGTCACGTGATCTGGACTTGATCAGCCACGTGATCAGTGCCTGCAGAGTCACGTGATCAGGGCCTGCTGAGCTGCGTGATTCCTGCCGGCTCATCTGCATGACAATTGCCAGCTGAGCTGCGTGATTCCTGTCGGCTCATCTGCTTGACAATTGCCAGCTGAGCTGCGTGATTCCTGCCTGGTCACGTGCTTGATTATTGCCAGTTGAGCAGCATGATTCGTCACTGCTGAGCTCCATGCTTATTGCCTGCTGATTGCGTGGTTCGTGTCTGCTCAGCTCTTTGAGTATTGCCTCCTGAGGTCCCTGTTCGGTCGCCACCTGCCGGGGACCAGCCCCAACTGATCCAGGGTATTCGAAGGAGAGATGGCCTAGGCGACTATTTATATGCTAATCAGAGATGTCAAGAATAATAGTATGAGGAGAGCTCAGTAGGAAAATTCGGTGGAGAAAAGAGACTGAGTAGCTTGGTTTACGCGGAAGACCAATCAAACTTCAAGACAAGAAGTTTGCACCACTTACGTAGGCCGCAGGCGCCCTCTCGAATAGCGAAAGGTGCCTCACCCTAGACACCTTCTCGAGTGGGTCTTAGCAGCCCAGGCATAATTAGTAAGCGTGGTGGGTTCCGCGCTCCAGATGGAGACTCAGCTGGAAGTTAAAGGGAAGAATGACAAGGAACTTTATGAATTGGAGCTGTAAGTTAACTCTTTGACAGAGAGAGCGAGATGGTGGTGGGGGACAGCCCCCAGTGAAATCAGAGGTGAGAGCACAAAGCAATACAGTAGGCAGACTCCGGTTTTTTTGGGGGAGATGCTCGAGAATATCCGGGTGGACTCCTGAGGCTCGATCCCGCATTTGCGTATGCCGAGCCTCCTTCCTCATGACCTTTGTCCAGAGTGGAATGCCTCCCCGGCTCCCGGCACATGATCAGTGCATGCTCAGTCACGATATCAGTGCCTGCTCAGCCACGTGATCACTGACGGCACAGTCACGTGATCAGCGCCTCTCAGTCACGTGATCACCGTATGATAAACACGTGATCAGTGAACGACCAGCCACGTGATCACTGCATGCGCGGTCAGGTGGTCAGTTCCTGATCAGCCACCTGATCAGTGCGTGCACAGTCCCCTGATCAGCGCCTGTCAGTCACTGATCACTGCCTGATAAACACGTGATCAGTGCCCGAACAGCCACGTCATCAGTGCATGCGCAGTCACGTGATCAGTGCATGATAGCCACGTGATCAGTGCGTGCACAGTCCCATGATCAGCGCCTGTCAGTCACTGATCATTGCCTGATAAACACGTGATCAGTGCATGATGAGCCATGTGATCAGTGCCCGATCAGCCACGTCATCAGTGCATGCGCAGTCACGTCATCAGTGCATGATAGCCACGTGATCAGTGCATGCTCAGTCACGTGATCTGGACTTGATCAGCCACGTGATCAGTGCCTGCAGAGTCACGTGATCAGGGCCTGCTGAGCTGCGTGATTCCTGCCGGCTCATCTGCATGACAATTGCCAGCTGAGCTGCGTGATTCCTGTCGGCTCATCTGCTTGACAATTGCCAGCTGAGCTGCGTGATTCCTGCCTGGTCACGTGCTTGATTATTGCCAGTTGAGCAGCATGATTCGTCACTGCTGAGCTCCATGCTTATTGCCTGCTGATTGCGTGGTTCGTGTCTGCTCAGCTCTTTGAGTATTGCCTCCTGAGGTCCCTGTTCGGTCGCCACCTGCCGGGGACCAGCCCCAACTGATCCAGGGTATTCGAAGGAGAGATGGCCTAGGCGACTATTTATATGCTAATCAGAGATGTCAAGAATAATAGTATGAGGAGAGCTCAGTAGGAAAATTCGGTGGAGAAAAGAGACTGAGTAGCTTGGTTTACGCGGAAGACCAATCAAACTTCAAGACAAGAAGTTTGCACCACTTACGTAGGCCGCAGGCGCCCTCTCGAATAGCGAAAGGTGCCTCACCCTAGACACCTTCTCGAGTGGGTCTTAGCAGCCCAGGCATAATTAGTAAGCGTGGTGGGTTCCGCGCTCCAGATGGAGACTCAGCTGGAAGTTAAAGGGAAGAATGACAAGGAACTTTATGAATTGGAGCTGTAAGTTAACTCTTTGACAGAGAGAGCGAGATGGTGGTGGGGGACAGCCCCCAGTGAAATCAGAGGTGAGAGCACAAAGCAATACAGTAGGCAGACTCCGGTTTTTTTGGGGGAGATGCTCGAGAATATCCGGGTGGACTCCTGAGGCTCGATCCCGCATTTGCGTATGCCGAGCCTCCTTCCTCATGACCTTTGTCCAGAGTGGAATGCCTCCCCGGCTCCCGGCACATGATCAGTGCATGCTCAGTCACGATATCAGTGCCTGCTCAGCCACGTGATCACTGACGGCACAGTCACGTGATCAGCGCCTCTCAGTCACGTGATCACCGTATGATAAACACGTGATCAGTGAACGACCAGCCACGTGATCACTGCATGCGCGGTCAGGTGGTCAGTTCCTGATCAGCCACCTGATCAGTGCGTGCACAGTCCCCTGATCAGCGCCTGTCAGTCACTGATCACTGCCTGATAAACACGTGATCAGTGCCCGAACAGCCACGTCATCAGTGCATGCGCAGTCACGTGATCAGTGCATGATAGCCACGTGATCAGTGCGTGCACAGTCCCATGATCAGCGCCTGTCAGTCACTGATCATTGCCTGATAAACACGTGATCAGTGCATGATGAGCCATGTGATCAGTGCCCGATCAGCCACGTCATCAGTGCATGCGCAGTCACGTCATCAGTGCATGATAGCCACGTGATCAGTGCATGCTCAGTCACGTGATCTGGACTTGATCAGCCACGTGATCAGTGCCTGCAGAGTCACGTGATCAGGGCCTGCTGAGCTGCGTGATTCCTGCCGGCTCATCTGCATGACAATTGCCATCTGAGCTGCGTGATTCCTGTCGGCTCATCTGCTTGACAATTGCCAGCTGAGCTGCGTGATTCCTGCCTGGTCACGTGCTTGATTATTGCCAGTTGAGCAGCATGATTCGTCACTGCTGAGCTCCATGCTTATTGCCTGCTGATTGCGTGGTTCGTGTCTGCTCAGCTCTTTGAGTATTGCCTCCTGAGGTCCCTGTTCGGTCGCCACCTGCCGGGGACCAGCCCCAACTGATCCAGGGTATTCGAAGGAGAGATGGCCTAGGCGACTATTTATATGCTAATCAGAGATGTCAAGAATAATAGTATGAGGAGAGCTCAGTAGGAAAATTCGGTGGAGAAAAGAGACTGAGTAGCTTGGTTTACGCGGAAGACCAATCAAACTTCAAGACAAGAAGTTTGCACCACTTACGTAGGCCGCAGGCGCCCTCTCGAATAGCGAAAGGTGCCTCACCCTAGACACCTTCTCGAGTGGGTCTTAGCAGCCCAGGCATAATTAGTAAGCGTGGTGGGTTCCGCGCTCCAGATGGAGACTCAGCTGGAAGTTAAAGGGAAGAATGACAAGGAACTTTATGAATTGGAGCTGTAAGTTAACTCTTTGACAGAGAGAGCGAGATGGTGGTGGGGGACAGCCCCCAGTGAAATCAGAGGTGAGAGCACAAAGCAATACAGTAGGCAGACTCCGGTTTTTTGGGGGAGATGCTCGAGAATATCCGGGTGGACTCCTGAGGCTCGATCCCGCATTTGCGTATGCCGAGCCTCCTTCCTCATGACCTTTGTCCAGAGTGGAATGCCTCCCCGGCTCCCGGCACATGATCAGTGCATGCTCAGTCACGATATCAGTGCCTGCTCAGCCACGTGATCACTGACGGCACAGTCACGTGATCAGCGCCTCTCAGTCACGTGATCACCGTATGATAAACACGTGATCAGTGAACGACCAGCCACGTGATCACTGCATGCGCGGTCAGGTGGTCAGTTCCTGATCAGCCACCTGATCAGTGCGTGCACAGTCCCCTGATCAGCGCCTGTCAGTCACTGATCACTGCCTGATAAACACGTGATCAGTGCCCGAACAGCCACGTCATCAGTGCATGCGCAGTCACGTGATCAGTGCATGATAGCCACGTGATCAGTGCGTGCACAGTCCCATGATCAGCGCCTGTCAGTCACTGATCATTGCCTGATAAACACGTGATCAGTGCATGATGAGCCATGTGATCAGTGCCCGATCAGCCACGTCATCAGTGCATGCGCAGTCACGTCATCAGTGCATGATAGCCACGTGATCAGTGCATGCTCAGTCACGTGATCTGGACTTGATCAGCCACGTGATCAGTGCCTGCAGAGTCACGTGATCAGGGCCTGCTGAGCTGCGTGATTCCTGCCGGCTCATCTGCATGACAATTGCCAGCTGAGCTGCGTGATTCCTGTCGGCTCATCTGCTTGACAATTGCCAGCTGAGCTGCGTGATTCCTGCCTGGTCACGTGCTTGATTATTGCCAGTTGAGCAGCATGATTCGTCACTGCTGAGCTCCATGCTTATTGCCTGCTGATTGCGTGGTTCGTGTCTGCTCAGCTCTTTGAGTATTGCCTCCTGAGGTCCCTGTTCGGTCGCCACCTGCCGGGGACCAGCCCCAACTGATCCAGGGTATTCGAAGGAGAGATGGCCTAGGCGACTATTTATATGCTAATCAGAGATGTCAAGAATAATAGTATGAGGAGAGCTCAGTAGGAAAATTCGGTGGAGAAAAGAGACTGAGTAGCTTGGTTTACGCGGAAGACCAATCAAACTTCAAGACAAGAAGTTTGCACCACTTACGTAGGCCGCAGGCGCCCTCTCGAATAGCGAAAGGTGCCTCACCCTAGACACCTTCTCGAGTGGGTCTTAGCAGCCCAGGCATAATTAGTAAGCGTGGTGGGTTCCGCGCTCCAGATGGAGACTCAGCTGGAAGTTAAAGGGAAGAATGACAAGGAACTTTATGAATTGGAGCTGTAAGTTAACTCTTTGACAGAGAGAGCGAGATGGTGGTGGGGGACAGCCCCCAGTGAAATCAGAGGTGAGAGCACAAAGCAATACAGTAGGCAGACTCCGGTTTTTTTGGGGGAGATGCTCGAGAATATCCGGGTGGACTCCTGAGGCTCGATCCCGCATTTGCGTATGCCGAGCCTCCTTCCTCATGACCTTTGTCCAGAGTGGAATGCCTCCCCGGCTCCCGGCACATGATCAGTGCATGCTCAGTCACGATATCAGTGCCTGCTCAGCCACGTGATCACTGACGGCACAGTCACGTGATCAGCGCCTCTCAGTCACGTGATCACCGTATGATAAACACGTGATCAGTGAACGACCAGCCACGTGATCACTGCATGCGCGGTCAGGTGGTCAGTTCCTGATCAGCCACCTGATCAGTGCGTGCACAGTCCCCTGATCAGCGCCTGTCAGTCACTGATCACTGCCTGATAAACACGTGATCAGTGCCCGAACAGCCACGTCATCAGTGCATGCGCAGTCACGTGATCAGTGCATGATAGCCACGTGATCAGTGCGTGCACAGTCCCATGATCAGCGCCTGTCAGTCACTGATCATTGCCTGATAAACACGTGATCAGTGCATGATGAGCCATGTGATCAGTGCCCGATCAGCCACGTCATCAGTGCATGCGCAGTCACGTCATCAGTGCATGATAGCCACGTGATCAGTGCATGCTCAGTCACGTGATCTGGACTTGATCAGCCACGTGATCAGTGCCTGCAGAGTCACGTGATCAGGGCCTGCTGAGCTGCGTGATTCCTGCCGGCTCATCTGCATGACAATTGCCAGCTGAGCTGCGTGATTCCTGTCGGCTCATCTGCTTGACAATTGCCAGCTGAGCTGCGTGATTCCTGCCTGGTCACGTGCTTGATTATTGCCAGTTGAGCAGCATGATTCGTCACTGCTGAGCTCCATGCTTATTGCCTGCTGATTGCGTGGTTCGTGTCTGCTCAGCTCTTTGAGTATTGCCTCCTGAGGTCCCTGTTCGGTCGCCACCTGCCGGGGACCAGCCCCAACTGATCCAGGGTATTCGAAGGAGAGATGGCCTAGGCGACTATTTATATGCTAATCAGAGATGTCAAGAATAATAGTATGAGGAGAGCTCAGTAGGAAAATTCGGTGGAGAAAAGAGACTGAGTAGCTTGGTTTACGCGGAAGACCAATCAAACTTCAAGACAAGAAGTTTGCACCACTTACGTAGGCCGCAGGCGCCCTCTCGAATAGCGAAAGGTGCCTCACCCTAGACACCTTCTCGAGTGGGTCTTAGCAGCCCAGGCATAATTAGTAAGCGTGGTGGGTTCCGCGCTCCAGATGGAGACTCAGCTGGAAGTTAAAGGGAAGAATGACAAGGAACTTTATGAATTGGAGCTGTAAGTTAACTCTTTGACAGAGAGAGCGAGATGGTGGTGGGGGACAGCCCCCAGTGAAATCAGAGGTGAGAGCACAAAGCAATACAGTAGGCAGACTCCGGTTTTTTGGGGGGAGATGCTCGAGAATATCCGGGTGGACTCCTGAGGCTCGATCCCGCATTTGCGTATGCCGAGCCTCCTTCCTCATGACCTTTGTCCAGAGTGGAATGCCTCCCCGGCTCCCGGCACATGATCAGTGCATGCTCAGTCACGATATCAGTGCCTGCTCAGCCACGTGATCACTGACGGCACAGTCACGTGATCAGCGCCTCTCAGTCACGTGATCACCGTATGATAAACACGTGATCAGTGAACGACCAGCCACGTGATCACTGCATGCGCGGTCAGGTGGTCAGTTCCTGATCAGCCACCTGATCAGTGCGTGCACAGTCCCCTGATCAGCGCCTGTCAGTCACTGATCACTGCCTGATAAACACGTGATCAGTGCCCGAACAGCCACGTCATCAGTGCATGCGCAGTCACGTGATCAGTGCATGATAGCCACGTGATCAGTGCGTGCACAGTCCCATGATCAGCGCCTGTCAGTCACTGATCATTGCCTGATAAACACGTGATCAGTGCATGATGAGCCATGTGATCAGTGCCCGATCAGCCACGTCATCAGTGCATGCGCAGTCACGTCATCAGTGCATGATAGCCACGTGATCAGTGCATGCTCAGTCACGTGATCTGGACTTGATCAGCCACGTGATCAGTGCCTGCAGAGTCACGTGATCAGGGCCTGCTGAGCTGCGTGATTCCTGCCGGCTCATCTGCATGACAATTGCCAGCTGAGCTGCGTGATTCCTGTCGGCTCATCTGCTTGACAATTGCCAGCTGAGCTGCGTGATTCCTGCCTGGTCACGTGCTTGATTATTGCCAGTTGAGCAGCATGATTCGTCACTGCTGAGCTCCATGCTTATTGCCTGCTGATTGCGTGGTTCGTGTCTGCTCAGCTCTTTGAGTATTGCCTCCTGAGGTCCCTGTTCGGTCGCCACCTGCCGGGGACCAGCCCCAACTGATCCAGGGTATTCGAAGGAGAGATGGCCTAGGCGACTATTTATATGCTAATCAGAGATGTCAAGAATAATAGTATGAGGAGAGCTCAGTAGGAAAATTCGGTGGAGAAAAGAGACTGAGTAGCTTGGTTTACGCGGAAGACCAATCAAACTTCAAGACAAGAAGTTTGCACCACTTACGTAGGCCGCAGGCGCCCTCTCGAATAGCGAAAGGTGCCTCACCCTAGACACCTTCTCGAGTGGGTCTTAGCAGCCCAGGCATAATTAGTAAGCGTGGTGGGTTCCGCGCTCCAGATGGAGACTCAGCTGGAAGTTAAAGGGAAGAATGACAAGGAACTTTATGAATTGGAGCTGTAAGTTAACTCTTTGACAGAGAGAGCGAGATGGTGGTGGGGGACAGCCCCCAGTGAAATCAGAGGTGAGAGCACAAAGCAATACAGTAGGCAGACTCCGGTTTTTTTGGGGGGAGATGCTCGAGAATATCCGGGTGGACTCCTGAGGCTCGATCCCGCATTTGCGTATGCCGAGCCTCCTTCCTCATGACCTTTGTCCAGAGTGGAATGCCTCCCCGGCTCCCGGCACATGATCAGTGCATGCTCAGTCACGATATCAGTGCCTGCTCAGCCACGTGATCACTGACGGCACAGTCACGTGATCAGCGCCTCTCAGTCACGTGATCACCGTATGATAAACACGTGATCAGTGAACGACCAGCCACGTGATCACTGCATGCGCGGTCAGGTGGTCAGTTCCTGATCAGCCACCTGATCAGTGCGTGCACAGTCCCCTGATCAGCGCCTGTCAGTCACTGATCACTGCCTGATAAACACGTGATCAGTGCCCGAACAGCCACGTCATCAGTGCATGCGCAGTCACGTGATCAGTGCATGATAGCCACGTGATCAGTGCGTGCACAGTCCCATGATCAGCGCCTGTCAGTCACTGATCATTGCCTGATAAACACGTGATCAGTGCATGATGAGCCATGTGATCAGTGCCCGATCAGCCACGTCATCAGTGCATGCGCAGTCACGTCATCAGTGCATGATAGCCACGTGATCAGTGCATGCTCAGTCACGTGATCTGGACTTGATCAGCCACGTGATCAGTGCCTGCAGAGTCACGTGATCAGGGCCTGCTGAGCTGCGTGATTCCTGCCGGCTCATCTGCATGACAATTGCCAGCTGAGCTGCGTGATTCCTGTCGGCTCATCTGCTTGACAATTGCCAGCTGAGCTGCGTGATTCCTGCCTGGTCACGTGCTTGATTATTGCCAGTTGAGCAGCATGATTCGTCACTGCTGAGCTCCATGCTTATTGCCTGCTGATTGCGTGGTTCGTGTCTGCTCAGCTCTTTGAGTATTGCCTCCTGAGGTCCCTGTTCGGTCGCCACCTGCCGGGGACCAGCCCCAACTGATCCAGGGTATTCGAAGGAGAGATGGCCTAGGCGACTATTTATATGCTAATCAGAGATGTCAAGAATAATAGTATGAGGAGAGCTCAGTAGGAAAATTCGGTGGAGAAAAGAGACTGAGTAGCTTGGTTTACGCGGAAGACCAATCAAACTTCAAGACAAGAAGTTTGCACCACTTACGTAGGCCGCAGGCGCCCTCTCGAATAGCGAAAGGTGCCTCACCCTAGACACCTTCTCGAGTGGGTCTTAGCAGCCCAGGCATAATTAGTAAGCGTGGTGGGTTCCGCGCTCCAGATGGAGACTCAGCTGGAAGTTAAAGGGAAGAATGACAAGGAACTTTATGAATTGGAGCTGTAAGTTAACTCTTTGACAGAGAGAGCGAGATGGTGGTGGGGGACAGCCCCCAGTGAAATCAGAGGTGAGAGCACAAAGCAATACAGTAGGCAGACTCCGGTTTTTTGGGGGAGATGCTCGAGAATATCCGGGTGGACTCCTGAGGCTCGATCCCGCATTTGCGTATGCCGAGCCTCCTTCCTCATGACCTTTGTCCAGAGTGGAATGCCTCCCCGGCTCCCGGCACATGATCAGTGCATGCTCAGTCACGATATCAGTGCCTGCTCAGCCACGTGATCACTGACGGCACAGTCACGTGATCAGCGCCTCTCAGTCACGTGATCACCGTATGATAAACACGTGATCAGTGAACGACCAGCCACGTGATCACTGCATGCGCGGTCAGGTGGTCAGTTCCTGATCAGCCACCTGATCAGTGCGTGCACAGTCCCCTGATCAGCGCCTGTCAGTCACTGATCACTGCCTGATAAACACGTGATCAGTGCCCGAACAGCCACGTCATCAGTGCATGCGCAGTCACGTGATCAGTGCATGATAGCCACGTGATCAGTGCGTGCACAGTCCCATGATCAGCGCCTGTCAGTCACTGATCATTGCCTGATAAACACGTGATCAGTGCATGATGAGCCATGTGATCAGTGCCCGATCAGCCACGTCATCAGTGCATGCGCAGTCACGTCATCAGTGCATGATAGCCACGTGATCAGTGCATGCTCAGTCACGTGATCTGGACTTGATCAGCCACGTGATCAGTGCCTGCAGAGTCACGTGATCAGGGCCTGCTGAGCTGCGTGATTCCTGCCGGCTCATCTGCATGACAATTGCCAGCTGAGCTGCGTGATTCCTGTCGGCTCATCTGCTTGACAATTGCCAGCTGAGCTGCGTGATTCCTGCCTGGTCACGTGCTTGATTATTGCCAGTTGAGCAGCATGATTCGTCACTGCTGAGCTCCATGCTTATTGCCTGCTGATTGCGTGGTTCGTGTCTGCTCAGCTCTTTGAGTATTGCCTCCTGAGGTCCCTGTTCGGTCGCCACCTGCCGGGGACCAGCCCCAACTGATCCAGGGTATTCGAAGGAGAGATGGCCTAGGCGACTATTTATATGCTAATCAGAGATGTCAAGAATAATAGTATGAGGAGAGCTCAGTAGGAAAATTCGGTGGAGAAAAGAGACTGAGTAGCTTGGTTTACGCGGAAGACCAATCAAACTTCAAGACAAGAAGTTTGCACCACTTACGTAGGCCGCAGGCGCCCTCTCGAATAGCGAAAGGTGCCTCACCCTAGACACCTTCTCGAGTGGGTCTTAGCAGCCCAGGCATAATTAGTAAGCGTGGTGGGTTCCGCGCTCCAGATGGAGACTCAGCTGGAAGTTAAAGGGAAGAATGACAAGGAACTTTATGAATTGGAGCTGTAAGTTAACTCTTTGACAGAGAGAGCGAGATGGTGGTGGGGGACAGCCCCCAGTGAAATCAGAGGTGAGAGCACAAAGCAATACAGTAGGCAGACTCCGGTTTTTTGGGGGAGATGCTCGAGAATATCCGGGTGGACTCCTGAGGCTCGATCCCGCATTTGCGTATGCCGAGCCTCCTTCCTCATGACCTTTGTCCAGAGTGGAATGCCTCCCCGGCTCCCGGCACATGATCAGTGCATGCTCAGTCACGATATCAGTGCCTGCTCAGCCACGTGATCACTGACGGCACAGTCACGTGATCAGCGCCTCTCAGTCACGTGATCACCGTATGATAAACACGTGATCAGTGAACGACCAGCCACGTGATCACTGCATGCGCGGTCAGGTGGTCAGTTCCTGATCAGCCACCTGATCAGTGCGTGCACAGTCCCCTGATCAGCGCCTGTCAGTCACTGATCACTGCCTGATAAACACGTGATCAGTGCCCGAACAGCCACGTCATCAGTGCATGCGCAGTCACGTGATCAGTGCATGATAGCCACGTGATCAGTGCGTGCACAGTCCCATGATCAGCGCCTGTCAGTCACTGATCATTGCCTGATAAACACGTGATCAGTGCATGATGAGCCATGTGATCAGTGCCCGATCAGCCACGTCATCAGTGCATGCGCAGTCACGTCATCAGTGCATGATAGCCACGTGATCAGTGCATGCTCAGTCACGTGATCTGGACTTGATCAGCCACGTGATCAGTGCCTGCAGAGTCACGTGATCAGGGCCTGCTGAGCTGCGTGATTCCTGCCGGCTCATCTGCATGACAATTGCCAGCTGAGCTGCGTGATTCCTGTCGGCTCATCTGCTTGACAATTGCCAGCTGAGCTGCGTGATTCCTGCCTGGTCACGTGCTTGATTATTGCCAGTTGAGCAGCATGATTCGTCACTGCTGAGCTCCATGCTTATTGCCTGCTGATTGCGTGGTTCGTGTCTGCTCAGCTCTTTGAGTATTGCCTCCTGAGGTCCCTGTTCGGTCGCCACCTGCCGGGGACCAGCCCCAACTGATCCAGGGTATTCGAAGGAGAGATGGCCTAGGCGACTATTTATATGCTAATCAGAGATGTCAAGAATAATAGTATGAGGAGAGCTCAGTAGGAAAATTCGGTGGAGAAAAGAGACTGAGTAGCTTGGTTTACGCGGAAGACCAATCAAACTTCAAGACAAGAAGTTTGCACCACTTACGTAGGCCGCAGGCGCCCTCTCGAATAGCGAAAGGTGCCTCACCCTAGACACCTTCTCGAGTGGGTCTTAGCAGCCCAGGCATAATTAGTAAGCGTGGTGGGTTCCGCGCTCCAGATGGAGACTCAGCTGGAAGTTAAAGGGAAGAATGACAAGGAACTTTATGAATTGGAGCTGTAAGTTAACTCTTTGACAGAGAGAGCGAGATGGTGGTGGGGGACAGCCCCCAGTGAAATCAGAGGTGAGAGCACAAAGCAATACAGTAGGCAGACTCCGGTTTTTGGGGGGAGATGCTCGAGAATATCCGGGTGGACTCCTGAGGCTCGATCCCGCATTTGCGTATGCCGAGCCTCCTTCCTCATGACCTTTGTCCAGAGTGGAATGCCTCCCCGGCTCCCGGCACATGATCAGTGCATGCTCAGTCACGATATCAGTGCCTGCTCAGCCACGTGATCACTGACGGCACAGTCACGTGATCAGCGCCTCTCAGTCACGTGATCACCGTATGATAAACACGTGATCAGTGAACGACCAGCCACGTGATCACTGCATGCGCGGTCAGGTGGTCAGTTCCTGATCAGCCACCTGATCAGTGCGTGCACAGTCCCCTGATCAGCGCCTGTCAGTCACTGATCACTGCCTGATAAACACGTGATCAGTGCCCGAACAGCCACGTCATCAGTGCATGCGCAGTCACGTGATCAGTGCATGATAGCCACGTGATCAGTGCGTGCACAGTCCCATGATCAGCGCCTGTCAGTCACTGATCATTGCCTGATAAACACGTGATCAGTGCATGATGAGCCATGTGATCAGTGCCCGATCAGCCACGTCATCAGTGCATGCGCAGTCACGTCATCAGTGCATGATAGCCACGTGATCAGTGCATGCTCAGTCACGTGATCTGGACTTGATCAGCCACGTGATCAGTGCCTGCAGAGTCACGTGATCAGGGCCTGCTGAGCTGCGTGATTCCTGCCGGCTCATCTGCATGACAATTGCCAGCTGAGCTGCGTGATTCCTGTCGGCTCATCTGCTTGACAATTGCCAGCTGAGCTGCGTGATTCCTGCCTGGTCACGTGCTTGATTATTGCCAGTTGAGCAGCATGATTCGTCACTGCTGAGCTCCATGCTTATTGCCTGCTGATTGCGTGGTTCGTGTCTGCTCAGCTCTTTGAGTATTGCCTCCTGAGGTCCCTGTTCGGTCGCCACCTGCCGGGGACCAGCCCCAACTGATCCAGGGTATTCGAAGGAGAGATGGCCTAGGCGACTATTTATATGCTAATCAGAGATGTCAAGAATAATAGTATGAGGAGAGCTCAGTAGGAAAATTCGGTGGAGAAAAGAGACTGAGTAGCTTGGTTTACGCGGAAGACCAATCAAACTTCAAGACAAGAAGTTTGCACCACTTACGTAGGCCGCAGGCGCCCTCTCGAATAGCGAAAGGTGCCTCACCCTAGACACCTTCTCGAGTGGGTCTTAGCAGCCCAGGCATAATTAGTAAGCGTGGTGGGTTCCGCGCTCCAGATGGAGACTCAGCTGGAAGTTAAAGGGAAGAATGACAAGGAACTTTATGAATTGGAGCTGTAAGTTAACTCTTTGACAGAGAGAGCGAGATGGTGGTGGGGGACAGCCCCCAGTGAAATCAGAGGTGAGAGCACAAAGCAATACAGTAGGCAGACTCCGGTTTTTTTGGGGGGAGATGCTCGAGAATATCCGGGTGGACTCCTGAGGCTCGATCCCGCATTTGCGTATGCCGAGCCTCCTTCCTCATGACCTTTGTCCAGAGTGGAATGCCTCCCCGGCTCCCGGCACATGATCAGTGCATGCTCAGTCACGATATCAGTGCCTGCTCAGCCACGTGATCACTGACGGCACAGTCACGTGATCAGCGCCTCTCAGTCACGTGATCACCGTATGATAAACACGTGATCAGTGAACGACCAGCCACGTGATCACTGCATGCGCGGTCAGGTGGTCAGTTCCTGATCAGCCACCTGATCAGTGCGTGCACAGTCCCCTGATCAGCGCCTGTCAGTCACTGATCACTGCCTGATAAACACGTGATCAGTGCCCGAACAGCCACGTCATCAGTGCATGCGCAGTCACGTGATCAGTGCATGATAGCCACGTGATCAGTGCGTGCACAGTCCCATGATCAGCGCCTGTCAGTCACTGATCATTGCCTGATAAACACGTGATCAGTGCATGATGAGCCATGTGATCAGTGCCCGATCAGCCACGTCATCAGTGCATGCGCAGTCACGTCATCAGTGCATGATAGCCACGTGATCAGTGCATGCTCAGTCACGTGATCTGGACTTGATCAGCCACGTGATCAGTGCCTGCAGAGTCACGTGATCAGGGCCTGCTGAGCTGCGTGATTCCTGCCGGCTCATCTGCATGACAATTGCCATCTGAGCTGCGTGATTCCTGTCGGCTCATCTGCTTGACAATTGCCAGCTGAGCTGCGTGATTCCTGCCTGGTCACGTGCTTGATTATTGCCAGTTGAGCAGCATGATTCGTCACTGCTGAGCTCCATGCTTATTGCCTGCTGATTGCGTGGTTCGTGTCTGCTCAGCTCTTTGAGTATTGCCTCCTGAGGTCCCTGTTCGGTCGCCACCTGCCGGGGACCAGCCCCAACTGATCCAGGGTATTCGAAGGAGAGATGGCCTAGGCGACTATTTATATGCTAATCAGAGATGTCAAGAATAATAGTATGAGGAGAGCTCAGTAGGAAAATTCGGTGGAGAAAAGAGACTGAGTAGCTTGGTTTACGCGGAAGACCAATCAAACTTCAAGACAAGAAGTTTGCACCACTTACGTAGGCCGCAGGCGCCCTCTCGAATAGCGAAAGGTGCCTCACCCTAGACACCTTCTCGAGTGGGTCTTAGCAGCCCAGGCATAATTAGTAAGCGTGGTGGGTTCCGCGCTCCAGATGGAGACTCAGCTGGAAGTTAAAGGGAAGAATGACAAGGAACTTTATGAATTGGAGCTGTAAGTTAACTCTTTGACAGAGAGAGCGAGATGGTGGTGGGGGACAGCCCCCAGTGAAATCAGAGGTGAGAGCACAAAGCAATACAGTAGGCAGACTCCGGTTTTTGGGGGGAGATGCTCGAGAATATCCGGGTGGACTCCTGAGGCTCGATCCCGCATTTGCGTATGCCGAGCCTCCTTCCTCATGACCTTTGTCCAGAGTGGAATGCCTCCCCGGCTCCCGGCACATGATCAGTGCATGCTCAGTCACGATATCAGTGCCTGCTCAGCCACGTGATCACTGACGGCACAGTCACGTGATCAGCGCCTCTCAGTCACGTGATCACCGTATGATAAACACGTGATCAGTGAACGACCAGCCACGTGATCACTGCATGCGCGGTCAGGTGGTCAGTTCCTGATCAGCCACCTGATCAGTGCGTGCACAGTCCCCTGATCAGCGCCTGTCAGTCACTGATCACTGCCTGATAAACACGTGATCAGTGCCCGAACAGCCACGTCATCAGTGCATGCGCAGTCACGTGATCAGTGCATGATAGCCACGTGATCAGTGCGTGCACAGTCCCATGATCAGCGCCTGTCAGTCACTGATCATTGCCTGATAAACACGTGATCAGTGCATGATGAGCCATGTGATCAGTGCCCGATCAGCCACGTCATCAGTGCATGCGCAGTCACGTCATCAGTGCATGATAGCCACGTGATCAGTGCATGCTCAGTCACGTGATCTGGACTTGATCAGCCACGTGATCAGTGCCTGCAGAGTCACGTGATCAGGGCCTGCTGAGCTGCGTGATTCCTGCCGGCTCATCTGCATGACAATTGCCAGCTGAGCTGCGTGATTCCTGTCGGCTCATCTGCTTGACAATTGCCAGCTGAGCTGCGTGATTCCTGCCTGGTCACGTGCTTGATTATTGCCAGTTGAGCAGCATGATTCGTCACTGCTGAGCTCCATGCTTATTGCCTGCTGATTGCGTGGTTCGTGTCTGCTCAGCTCTTTGAGTATTGCCTCCTGAGGTCCCTGTTCGGTCGCCACCTGCCGGGGACCAGCCCCAACTGATCCAGGGTATTCGAAGGAGAGATGGCCTAGGCGACTATTTATATGCTAATCAGAGATGTCAAGAATAATAGTATGAGGAGAGCTCAGTAGGAAAATTCGGTGGAGAAAAGAGACTGAGTAGCTTGGTTTACGCGGAAGACCAATCAAACTTCAAGACAAGAAGTTTGCACCACTTACGTAGGCCGCAGGCGCCCTCTCGAATAGCGAAAGGTGCCTCACCCTAGACACCTTCTCGAGTGGGTCTTAGCAGCCCAGGCATAATTAGTAAGCGTGGTGGGTTCCGCGCTCCAGATGGAGACTCAGCTGGAAGTTAAAGGGAAGAATGACAAGGAACTTTATGAATTGGAGCTGTAAGTTAACTCTTTGACAGAGAGAGCGAGATGGTGGTGGGGGACAGCCCCCAGTGAAATCAGAGGTGAGAGCACAAAGCAATACAGTAGGCAGACTCCGGTTTTTTTGGGGGAGATGCTCGAGAATATCCGGGTGGACTCCTGAGGCTCGATCCCGCATTTGCGTATGCCGAGCCTCCTTCCTCATGACCTTTGTCCAGAGTGGAATGCCTCCCCGGCTCCCGGCACATGATCAGTGCATGCTCAGTCACGATATCAGTGCCTGCTCAGCCACGTGATCACTGACGGCACAGTCACGTGATCAGCGCCTCTCAGTCACGTGATCACCGTATGATAAACACGTGATCAGTGAACGACCAGCCACGTGATCACTGCATGCGCGGTCAGGTGGTCAGTTCCTGATCAGCCACCTGATCAGTGCGTGCACAGTCCCCTGATCAGCGCCTGTCAGTCACTGATCACTGCCTGATAAACACGTGATCAGTGCCCGAACAGCCACGTCATCAGTGCATGCGCAGTCACGTGATCAGTGCATGATAGCCACGTGATCAGTGCGTGCACAGTCCCATGATCAGCGCCTGTCAGTCACTGATCATTGCCTGATAAACACGTGATCAGTGCATGATGAGCCATGTGATCAGTGCCCGATCAGCCACGTCATCAGTGCATGCGCAGTCACGTCATCAGTGCATGATAGCCACGTGATCAGTGCATGCTCAGTCACGTGATCTGGACTTGATCAGCCACGTGATCAGTGCCTGCAGAGTCACGTGATCAGGGCCTGCTGAGCTGCGTGATTCCTGCCGGCTCATCTGCATGACAATTGCCAGCTGAGCTGCGTGATTCCTGTCGGCTCATCTGCTTGACAATTGCCAGCTGAGCTGCGTGATTCCTGCCTGGTCACGTGCTTGATTATTGCCAGTTGAGCAGCATGATTCGTCACTGCTGAGCTCCATGCTTATTGCCTGCTGATTGCGTGGTTCGTGTCTGCTCAGCTCTTTGAGTATTGCCTCCTGAGGTCCCTGTTCGGTCGCCACCTGCCGGGGACCAGCCCCAACTGATCCAGGGTATTCGAAGGAGAGATGGCCTAGGCGACTATTTATATGCTAATCAGAGATGTCAAGAATAATAGTATGAGGAGAGCTCAGTAGGAAAATTCGGTGGAGAAAAGAGACTGAGTAGCTTGGTTTACGCGGAAGACCAATCAAACTTCAAGACAAGAAGTTTGCACCACTTACGTAGGCCGCAGGCGCCCTCTCGAATAGCGAAAGGTGCCTCACCCTAGACACCTTCTCGAGTGGGTCTTAGCAGCCCAGGCATAATTAGTAAGCGTGGTGGGTTCCGCGCTCCAGATGGAGACTCAGCTGGAAGTTAAAGGGAAGAATGACAAGGAACTTTATGAATTGGAGCTGTAAGTTAACTCTTTGACAGAGAGAGCGAGATGGTGGTGGGGGACAGCCCCCAGTGAAATCAGAGGTGAGAGCACAAAGCAATACAGTAGGCAGACTCCGGTTTTTTTGGGGGAGATGCTCGAGAATATCCGGGTGGACTCCTGAGGCTCGATCCCGCATTTGCGTATGCCGAGCCTCCTTCCTCATGACCTTTGTCCAGAGTGGAATGCCTCCCCGGCTCCCGGCACATGATCAGTGCATGCTCAGTCACGATATCAGTGCCTGCTCAGCCACGTGATCACTGACGGCACAGTCACGTGATCAGCGCCTCTCAGTCACGTGATCACCGTATGATAAACACGTGATCAGTGAACGACCAGCCACGTGATCACTGCATGCGCGGTCAGGTGGTCAGTTCCTGATCAGCCACCTGATCAGTGCGTGCACAGTCCCCTGATCAGCGCCTGTCAGTCACTGATCACTGCCTGATAAACACGTGATCAGTGCCCGAACAGCCACGTCATCAGTGCATGCGCAGTCACGTGATCAGTGCATGATAGCCACGTGATCAGTGCGTGCACAGTCCCATGATCAGCGCCTGTCAGTCACTGATCATTGCCTGATAAACACGTGATCAGTGCATGATGAGCCATGTGATCAGTGCCCGATCAGCCACGTCATCAGTGCATGCGCAGTCACGTCATCAGTGCATGATAGCCACGTGATCAGTGCATGCTCAGTCACGTGATCTGGACTTGATCAGCCACGTGATCAGTGCCTGCAGAGTCACGTGATCAGGGCCTGCTGAGCTGCGTGATTCCTGCCGGCTCATCTGCATGACAATTGCCATCTGAGCTGCGTGATTCCTGTCGGCTCATCTGCTTGACAATTGCCAGCTGAGCTGCGTGATTCCTGCCTGGTCACGTGCTTGATTATTGCCAGTTGAGCAGCATGATTCGTCACTGCTGAGCTCCATGCTTATTGCCTGCTGATTGCGTGGTTCGTGTCTGCTCAGCTCTTTGAGTATTGCCTCCTGAGGTCCCTGTTCGGTCGCCACCTGCCGGGGACCAGCCCCAACTGATCCAGGGTATTCGAAGGAGAGATGGCCTAGGCGACTATTTATATGCTAATCAGAGATGTCAAGAATAATAGTATGAGGAGAGCTCAGTAGGAAAATTCGGTGGAGAAAAGAGACTGAGTAGCTTGGTTTACGCGGAAGACCAATCAAACTTCAAGACAAGAAGTTTGCACCACTTACGTAGGCCGCAGGCGCCCTCTCGAATAGCGAAAGGTGCCTCACCCTAGACACCTTCTCGAGTGGGTCTTAGCAGCCCAGGCATAATTAGTAAGCGTGGTGGGTTCCGCGCTCCAGATGGAGACTCAGCTGGAAGTTAAAGGGAAGAATGACAAGGAACTTTATGAATTGGAGCTGTAAGTTAACTCTTTGACAGAGAGAGCGAGATGGTGGTGGGGGACAGCCCCCAGTGAAATCAGAGGTGAGAGCACAAAGCAATACAGTAGGCAGACTCCGGTTTTTTTGGGGGGAGATGCTCGAGAATATCCGGGTGGACTCCTGAGGCTCGATCCCGCATTTGCGTATGCCGAGCCTCCTTCCTCATGACCTTTGTCCAGAGTGGAATGCCTCCCCGGCTCCCGGCACATGATCAGTGCATGCTCAGTCACGATATCAGTGCCTGCTCAGCCACGTGATCACTGACGGCACAGTCACGTGATCAGCGCCTCTCAGTCACGTGATCACCGTATGATAAACACGTGATCAGTGAACGACCAGCCACGTGATCACTGCATGCGCGGTCAGGTGGTCAGTTCCTGATCAGCCACCTGATCAGTGCGTGCACAGTCCCCTGATCAGCGCCTGTCAGTCACTGATCACTGCCTGATAAACACGTGATCAGTGCCCGAACAGCCACGTCATCAGTGCATGCGCAGTCACGTGATCAGTGCATGATAGCCACGTGATCAGTGCGTGCACAGTCCCATGATCAGCGCCTGTCAGTCACTGATCATTGCCTGATAAACACGTGATCAGTGCATGATGAGCCATGTGATCAGTGCCCGATCAGCCACGTCATCAGTGCATGCGCAGTCACGTCATCAGTGCATGATAGCCACGTGATCAGTGCATGCTCAGTCACGTGATCTGGACTTGATCAGCCACGTGATCAGTGCCTGCAGAGTCACGTGATCAGGGCCTGCTGAGCTGCGTGATTCCTGCCGGCTCATCTGCATGACAATTGCCAGCTGAGCTGCGTGATTCCTGTCGGCTCATCTGCTTGACAATTGCCAGCTGAGCTGCGTGATTCCTGCCTGGTCACGTGCTTGATTATTGCCAGTTGAGCAGCATGATTCGTCACTGCTGAGCTCCATGCTTATTGCCTGCTGATTGCGTGGTTCGTGTCTGCTCAGCTCTTTGAGTATTGCCTCCTGAGGTCCCTGTTCGGTCGCCACCTGCCGGGGACCAGCCCCAACTGATCCAGGGTATTCGAAGGAGAGATGGCCTAGGCGACTATTTATATGCTAATCAGAGATGTCAAGAATAATAGTATGAGGAGAGCTCAGTAGGAAAATTCGGTGGAGAAAAGAGACTGAGTAGCTTGGTTTACGCGGAAGACCAATCAAACTTCAAGACAAGAAGTTTGCACCACTTACGTAGGCCGCAGGCGCCCTCTCGAATAGCGAAAGGTGCCTCACCCTAGACACCTTCTCGAGTGGGTCTTAGCAGCCCAGGCATAATTAGTAAGCGTGGTGGGTTCCGCGCTCCAGATGGAGACTCAGCTGGAAGTTAAAGGGAAGAATGACAAGGAACTTTATGAATTGGAGCTGTAAGTTAACTCTTTGACAGAGAGAGCGAGATGGTGGTGGGGGACAGCCCCCAGTGAAATCAGAGGTGAGAGCACAAAGCAATACAGTAGGCAGACTCCGGTTTTTTTGGGGGAGATGCTCGAGAATATCCGGGTGGACTCCTGAGGCTCGATCCCGCATTTGCGTATGCCGAGCCTCCTTCCTCATGACCTTTGTCCAGAGTGGAATGCCTCCCCGGCTCCCGGCACATGATCAGTGCATGCTCAGTCACGATATCAGTGCCTGCTCAGCCACGTGATCACTGACGGCACAGTCACGTGATCAGCGCCTCTCAGTCACGTGATCACCGTATGATAAACACGTGATCAGTGAACGACCAGCCACGTGATCACTGCATGCGCGGTCAGGTGGTCAGTTCCTGATCAGCCACCTGATCAGTGCGTGCACAGTCCCCTGATCAGCGCCTGTCAGTCACTGATCACTGCCTGATAAACACGTGATCAGTGCCCGAACAGCCACGTCATCAGTGCATGCGCAGTCACGTGATCAGTGCATGATAGCCACGTGATCAGTGCGTGCACAGTCCCATGATCAGCGCCTGTCAGTCACTGATCATTGCCTGATAAACACGTGATCAGTGCATGATGAGCCATGTGATCAGTGCCCGATCAGCCACGTCATCAGTGCATGCGCAGTCACGTCATCAGTGCATGATAGCCACGTGATCAGTGCATGCTCAGTCACGTGATCTGGACTTGATCAGCCACGTGATCAGTGCCTGCAGAGTCACGTGATCAGGGCCTGCTGAGCTGCGTGATTCCTGCCGGCTCATCTGCATGACAATTGCCATCTGAGCTGCGTGATTCCTGTCGGCTCATCTGCTTGACAATTGCCAGCTGAGCTGCGTGATTCCTGCCTGGTCACGTGCTTGATTATTGCCAGTTGAGCAGCATGATTCGTCACTGCTGAGCTCCATGCTTATTGCCTGCTGATTGCGTGGTTCGTGTCTGCTCAGCTCTTTGAGTATTGCCTCCTGAGGTCCCTGTTCGGTCGCCACCTGCCGGGGACCAGCCCCAACTGATCCAGGGTATTCGAAGGAGAGATGGCCTAGGCGACTATTTATATGCTAATCAGAGATGTCAAGAATAATAGTATGAGGAGAGCTCAGTAGGAAAATTCGGTGGAGAAAAGAGACTGAGTAGCTTGGTTTACGCGGAAGACCAATCAAACTTCAAGACAAGAAGTTTGCACCACTTACGTAGGCCGCAGGCGCCCTCTCGAATAGCGAAAGGTGCCTCACCCTAGACACCTTCTCGAGTGGGTCTTAGCAGCCCAGGCATAATTAGTAAGCGTGGTGGGTTCCGCGCTCCAGATGGAGACTCAGCTGGAAGTTAAAGGGAAGAATGACAAGGAACTTTATGAATTGGAGCTGTAAGTTAACTCTTTGACAGAGAGAGCGAGATGGTGGTGGGGGACAGCCCCCAGTGAAATCAGAGGTGAGAGCACAAAGCAATACAGTAGGCAGACTCCGGTTTTTTGGGGGAGATGCTCGAGAATATCCGGGTGGACTCCTGAGGCTCGATCCCGCATTTGCGTATGCCGAGCCTCCTTCCTCATGACCTTTGTCCAGAGTGGAATGCCTCCCCGGCTCCCGGCACATGATCAGTGCATGCTCAGTCACGATATCAGTGCCTGCTCAGCCACGTGATCACTGACGGCACAGTCACGTGATCAGCGCCTCTCAGTCACGTGATCACCGTATGATAAACACGTGATCAGTGAACGACCAGCCACGTGATCACTGCATGCGCGGTCAGGTGGTCAGTTCCTGATCAGCCACCTGATCAGTGCGTGCACAGTCCCCTGATCAGCGCCTGTCAGTCACTGATCACTGCCTGATAAACACGTGATCAGTGCCCGAACAGCCACGTCATCAGTGCATGCGCAGTCACGTGATCAGTGCATGATAGCCACGTGATCAGTGCGTGCACAGTCCCATGATCAGCGCCTGTCAGTCACTGATCATTGCCTGATAAACACGTGATCAGTGCATGATGAGCCATGTGATCAGTGCCCGATCAGCCACGTCATCAGTGCATGCGCAGTCACGTCATCAGTGCATGATAGCCACGTGATCAGTGCATGCTCAGTCACGTGATCTGGACTTGATCAGCCACGTGATCAGTGCCTGCAGAGTCACGTGATCAGGGCCTGCTGAGCTGCGTGATTCCTGCCGGCTCATCTGCATGACAATTGCCAGCTGAGCTGCGTGATTCCTGTCGGCTCATCTGCTTGACAATTGCCAGCTGAGCTGCGTGATTCCTGCCTGGTCACGTGCTTGATTATTGCCAGTTGAGCAGCATGATTCGTCACTGCTGAGCTCCATGCTTATTGCCTGCTGATTGCGTGGTTCGTGTCTGCTCAGCTCTTTGAGTATTGCCTCCTGAGGTCCCTGTTCGGTCGCCACCTGCCGGGGACCAGCCCCAACTGATCCAGGGTATTCGAAGGAGAGATGGCCTAGGCGACTATTTATATGCTAATCAGAGATGTCAAGAATAATAGTATGAGGAGAGCTCAGTAGGAAAATTCGGTGGAGAAAAGAGACTGAGTAGCTTGGTTTACGCGGAAGACCAATCAAACTTCAAGACAAGAAGTTTGCACCACTTACGTAGGCCGCAGGCGCCCTCTCGAATAGCGAAAGGTGCCTCACCCTAGACACCTTCTCGAGTGGGTCTTAGCAGCCCAGGCATAATTAGTAAGCGTGGTGGGTTCCGCGCTCCAGATGGAGACTCAGCTGGAAGTTAAAGGGAAGAATGACAAGGAACTTTATGAATTGGAGCTGTAAGTTAACTCTTTGACAGAGAGAGCGAGATGGTGGTGGGGGACAGCCCCCAGTGAAATCAGAGGTGAGAGCACAAAGCAATACAGTAGGCAGACTCCGGTTTTTTGGGGGGAGATGCTCGAGAATATCCGGGTGGACTCCTGAGGCTCGATCCCGCATTTGCGTATGCCGAGCCTCCTTCCTCATGACCTTTGTCCAGAGTGGAATGCCTCCCCGGCTCCCGGCACATGATCAGTGCATGCTCAGTCACGATATCAGTGCCTGCTCAGCCACGTGATCACTGACGGCACAGTCACGTGATCAGCGCCTCTCAGTCACGTGATCACCGTATGATAAACACGTGATCAGTGAACGACCAGCCACGTGATCACTGCATGCGCGGTCAGGTGGTCAGTTCCTGATCAGCCACCTGATCAGTGCGTGCACAGTCCCCTGATCAGCGCCTGTCAGTCACTGATCACTGCCTGATAAACACGTGATCAGTGCCCGAACAGCCACGTCATCAGTGCATGCGCAGTCACGTGATCAGTGCATGATAGCCACGTGATCAGTGCGTGCACAGTCCCATGATCAGCGCCTGTCAGTCACTGATCATTGCCTGATAAACACGTGATCAGTGCATGATGAGCCATGTGATCAGTGCCCGATCAGCCACGTCATCAGTGCATGCGCAGTCACGTCATCAGTGCATGATAGCCACGTGATCAGTGCATGCTCAGTCACGTGATCTGGACTTGATCAGCCACGTGATCAGTGCCTGCAGAGTCACGTGATCAGGGCCTGCTGAGCTGCGTGATTCCTGCCGGCTCATCTGCATGACAATTGCCATCTGAGCTGCGTGATTCCTGTCGGCTCATCTGCTTGACAATTGCCAGCTGAGCTGCGTGATTCCTGCCTGGTCACGTGCTTGATTATTGCCAGTTGAGCAGCATGATTCGTCACTGCTGAGCTCCATGCTTATTGCCTGCTGATTGCGTGGTTCGTGTCTGCTCAGCTCTTTGAGTATTGCCTCCTGAGGTCCCTGTTCGGTCGCCACCTGCCGGGGACCAGCCCCAACTGATCCAGGGTATTCGAAGGAGAGATGGCCTAGGCGACTATTTATATGCTAATCAGAGATGTCAAGAATAATAGTATGAGGAGAGCTCAGTAGGAAAATTCGGTGGAGAAAAGAGACTGAGTAGCTTGGTTTACGCGGAAGACCAATCAAACTTCAAGACAAGAAGTTTGCACCACTTACGTAGGCCGCAGGCGCCCTCTCGAATAGCGAAAGGTGCCTCACCCTAGACACCTTCTCGAGTGGGTCTTAGCAGCCCAGGCATAATTAGTAAGCGTGGTGGGTTCCGCGCTCCAGATGGAGACTCAGCTGGAAGTTAAAGGGAAGAATGACAAGGAACTTTATGAATTGGAGCTGTAAGTTAACTCTTTGACAGAGAGAGCGAGATGGTGGTGGGGGACAGCCCCCAGTGAAATCAGAGGTGAGAGCACAAAGCAATACAGTAGGCAGACTCCGGTTTTTTTGGGGGGAGATGCTCGAGAATATCCGGGTGGACTCCTGAGGCTCGATCCCGCATTTGCGTATGCCGAGCCTCCTTCCTCATGACCTTTGTCCAGAGTGGAATGCCTCCCCGGCTCCCGGCACATGATCAGTGCATGCTCAGTCACGATATCAGTGCCTGCTCAGCCACGTGATCACTGACGGCACAGTCACGTGATCAGCGCCTCTCAGTCACGTGATCACCGTATGATAAACACGTGATCAGTGAACGACCAGCCACGTGATCACTGCATGCGCGGTCAGGTGGTCAGTTCCTGATCAGCCACCTGATCAGTGCGTGCACAGTCCCCTGATCAGCGCCTGTCAGTCACTGATCACTGCCTGATAAACACGTGATCAGTGCCCGAACAGCCACGTCATCAGTGCATGCGCAGTCACGTGATCAGTGCATGATAGCCACGTGATCAGTGCGTGCACAGTCCCATGATCAGCGCCTGTCAGTCACTGATCATTGCCTGATAAACACGTGATCAGTGCATGATGAGCCATGTGATCAGTGCCCGATCAGCCACGTCATCAGTGCATGCGCAGTCACGTCATCAGTGCATGATAGCCACGTGATCAGTGCATGCTCAGTCACGTGATCTGGACTTGATCAGCCACGTGATCAGTGCCTGCAGAGTCACGTGATCAGGGCCTGCTGAGCTGCGTGATTCCTGCCGGCTCATCTGCATGACAATTGCCATCTGAGCTGCGTGATTCCTGTCGGCTCATCTGCTTGACAATTGCCAGCTGAGCTGCGTGATTCCTGCCTGGTCACGTGCTTGATTATTGCCAGTTGAGCAGCATGATTCGTCACTGCTGAGCTCCATGCTTATTGCCTGCTGATTGCGTGGTTCGTGTCTGCTCAGCTCTTTGAGTATTGCCTCCTGAGGTCCCTGTTCGGTCGCCACCTGCCGGGGACCAGCCCCAACTGATCCAGGGTATTCGAAGGAGAGATGGCCTAGGCGACTATTTATATGCTAATCAGAGATGTCAAGAATAATAGTATGAGGAGAGCTCAGTAGGAAAATTCGGTGGAGAAAAGAGACTGAGTAGCTTGGTTTACGCGGAAGACCAATCAAACTTCAAGACAAGAAGTTTGCACCACTTACGTAGGCCGCAGGCGCCCTCTCGAATAGCGAAAGGTGCCTCACCCTAGACACCTTCTCGAGTGGGTCTTAGCAGCCCAGGCATAATTAGTAAGCGTGGTGGGTTCCGCGCTCCAGATGGAGACTCAGCTGGAAGTTAAAGGGAAGAATGACAAGGAACTTTATGAATTGGAGCTGTAAGTTAACTCTTTGACAGAGAGAGCGAGATGGTGGTGGGGGACAGCCCCCAGTGAAATCAGAGGTGAGAGCACAAAGCAATACAGTAGGCAGACTCCGGTTTTTTTGGGGGAGATGCTCGAGAATATCCGGGTGGACTCCTGAGGCTCGATCCCGCATTTGCGTATGCCGAGCCTCCTTCCTCATGACCTTTGTCCAGAGTGGAATGCCTCCCCGGCTCCCGGCACATGATCAGTGCATGCTCAGTCACGATATCAGTGCCTGCTCAGCCACGTGATCACTGACGGCACAGTCACGTGATCAGCGCCTCTCAGTCACGTGATCACCGTATGATAAACACGTGATCAGTGAACGACCAGCCACGTGATCACTGCATGCGCGGTCAGGTGGTCAGTTCCTGATCAGCCACCTGATCAGTGCGTGCACAGTCCCCTGATCAGCGCCTGTCAGTCACTGATCACTGCCTGATAAACACGTGATCAGTGCCCGAACAGCCACGTCATCAGTGCATGCGCAGTCACGTGATCAGTGCATGATAGCCACGTGATCAGTGCGTGCACAGTCCCATGATCAGCGCCTGTCAGTCACTGATCATTGCCTGATAAACACGTGATCAGTGCATGATGAGCCATGTGATCAGTGCCCGATCAGCCACGTCATCAGTGCATGCGCAGTCACGTCATCAGTGCATGATAGCCACGTGATCAGTGCATGCTCAGTCACGTGATCTGGACTTGATCAGCCACGTGATCAGTGCCTGCAGAGTCACGTGATCAGGGCCTGCTGAGCTGCGTGATTCCTGCCGGCTCATCTGCATGACAATTGCCAGCTGAGCTGCGTGATTCCTGTCGGCTCATCTGCTTGACAATTGCCAGCTGAGCTGCGTGATTCCTGCCTGGTCACGTGCTTGATTATTGCCAGTTGAGCAGCATGATTCGTCACTGCTGAGCTCCATGCTTATTGCCTGCTGATTGCGTGGTTCGTGTCTGCTCAGCTCTTTGAGTATTGCCTCCTGAGGTCCCTGTTCGGTCGCCACCTGCCGGGGACCAGCCCCAACTGATCCAGGGTATTCGAAGGAGAGATGGCCTAGGCGACTATTTATATGCTAATCAGAGATGTCAAGAATAATAGTATGAGGAGAGCTCAGTAGGAAAATTCGGTGGAGAAAAGAGACTGAGTAGCTTGGTTTACGCGGAAGACCAATCAAACTTCAAGACAAGAAGTTTGCACCACTTACGTAGGCCGCAGGCGCCCTCTCGAATAGCGAAAGGTGCCTCACCCTAGACACCTTCTCGAGTGGGTCTTAGCAGCCCAGGCATAATTAGTAAGCGTGGTGGGTTCCGCGCTCCAGATGGAGACTCAGCTGGAAGTTAAAGGGAAGAATGACAAGGAACTTTATGAATTGGAGCTGTAAGTTAACTCTTTGACAGAGAGAGCGAGATGGTGGTGGGGGACAGCCCCCAGTGAAATCAGAGGTGAGAGCACAAAGCAATACAGTAGGCAGACTCCGGTTTTTGGGGGGAGATGCTCGAGAATATCCGGGTGGACTCCTGAGGCTCGATCCCGCATTTGCGTATGCCGAGCCTCCTTCCTCATGACCTTTGTCCAGAGTGGAATGCCTCCCCGGCTCCCGGCACATGATCAGTGCATGCTCAGTCACGATATCAGTGCCTGCTCAGCCACGTGATCACTGACGGCACAGTCACGTGATCAGCGCCTCTCAGTCACGTGATCACCGTATGATAAACACGTGATCAGTGAACGACCAGCCACGTGATCACTGCATGCGCGGTCAGGTGGTCAGTTCCTGATCAGCCACCTGATCAGTGCGTGCACAGTCCCCTGATCAGCGCCTGTCAGTCACTGATCACTGCCTGATAAACACGTGATCAGTGCCCGAACAGCCACGTCATCAGTGCATGCGCAGTCACGTGATCAGTGCATGATAGCCACGTGATCAGTGCGTGCACAGTCCCATGATCAGCGCCTGTCAGTCACTGATCATTGCCTGATAAACACGTGATCAGTGCATGATGAGCCATGTGATCAGTGCCCGATCAGCCACGTCATCAGTGCATGCGCAGTCACGTCATCAGTGCATGATAGCCACGTGATCAGTGCATGCTCAGTCACGTGATCTGGACTTGATCAGCCACGTGATCAGTGCCTGCAGAGTCACGTGATCAGGGCCTGCTGAGCTGCGTGATTCCTGCCGGCTCATCTGCATGACAATTGCCATCTGAGCTGCGTGATTCCTGTCGGCTCATCTGCTTGACAATTGCCAGCTGAGCTGCGTGATTCCTGCCTGGTCACGTGCTTGATTATTGCCAGTTGAGCAGCATGATTCGTCACTGCTGAGCTCCATGCTTATTGCCTGCTGATTGCGTGGTTCGTGTCTGCTCAGCTCTTTGAGTATTGCCTCCTGAGGTCCCTGTTCGGTCGCCACCTGCCGGGGACCAGCCCCAACTGATCCAGGGTATTCGAAGGAGAGATGGCCTAGGCGACTATTTATATGCTAATCAGAGATGTCAAGAATAATAGTATGAGGAGAGCTCAGTAGGAAAATTCGGTGGAGAAAAGAGACTGAGTAGCTTGGTTTACGCGGAAGACCAATCAAACTTCAAGACAAGAAGTTTGCACCACTTACGTAGGCCGCAGGCGCCCTCTCGAATAGCGAAAGGTGCCTCACCCTAGACACCTTCTCGAGTGGGTCTTAGCAGCCCAGGCATAATTAGTAAGCGTGGTGGGTTCCGCGCTCCAGATGGAGACTCAGCTGGAAGTTAAAGGGAAGAATGACAAGGAACTTTATGAATTGGAGCTGTAAGTTAACTCTTTGACAGAGAGAGCGAGATGGTGGTGGGGGACAGCCCCCAGTGAAATCAGAGGTGAGAGCACAAAGCAATACAGTAGGCAGACTCCGGTTTTTTGGGGGGAGATGCTCGAGAATATCCGGGTGGACTCCTGAGGCTCGATCCCGCATTTGCGTATGCCGAGCCTCCTTCCTCATGACCTTTGTCCAGAGTGGAATGCCTCCCCGGCTCCCGGCACATGATCAGTGCATGCTCAGTCACGATATCAGTGCCTGCTCAGCCACGTGATCACTGACGGCACAGTCACGTGATCAGCGCCTCTCAGTCACGTGATCACCGTATGATAAACACGTGATCAGTGAACGACCAGCCACGTGATCACTGCATGCGCGGTCAGGTGGTCAGTTCCTGATCAGCCACCTGATCAGTGCGTGCACAGTCCCCTGATCAGCGCCTGTCAGTCACTGATCACTGCCTGATAAACACGTGATCAGTGCCCGAACAGCCACGTCATCAGTGCATGCGCAGTCACGTGATCAGTGCATGATAGCCACGTGATCAGTGCGTGCACAGTCCCATGATCAGCGCCTGTCAGTCACTGATCATTGCCTGATAAACACGTGATCAGTGCATGATGAGCCATGTGATCAGTGCCCGATCAGCCACGTCATCAGTGCATGCGCAGTCACGTCATCAGTGCATGATAGCCACGTGATCAGTGCATGCTCAGTCACGTGATCTGGACTTGATCAGCCACGTGATCAGTGCCTGCAGAGTCACGTGATCAGGGCCTGCTGAGCTGCGTGATTCCTGCCGGCTCATCTGCATGACAATTGCCATCTGAGCTGCGTGATTCCTGTCGGCTCATCTGCTTGACAATTGCCAGCTGAGCTGCGTGATTCCTGCCTGGTCACGTGCTTGATTATTGCCAGTTGAGCAGCATGATTCGTCACTGCTGAGCTCCATGCTTATTGCCTGCTGATTGCGTGGTTCGTGTCTGCTCAGCTCTTTGAGTATTGCCTCCTGAGGTCCCTGTTCGGTCGCCACCTGCCGGGGACCAGCCCCAACTGATCCAGGGTATTCGAAGGAGAGATGGCCTAGGCGACTATTTATATGCTAATCAGAGATGTCAAGAATAATAGTATGAGGAGAGCTCAGTAGGAAAATTCGGTGGAGAAAAGAGACTGAGTAGCTTGGTTTACGCGGAAGACCAATCAAACTTCAAGACAAGAAGTTTGCACCACTTACGTAGGCCGCAGGCGCCCTCTCGAATAGCGAAAGGTGCCTCACCCTAGACACCTTCTCGAGTGGGTCTTAGCAGCCCAGGCATAATTAGTAAGCGTGGTGGGTTCCGCGCTCCAGATGGAGACTCAGCTGGAAGTTAAAGGGAAGAATGACAAGGAACTTTATGAATTGGAGCTGTAAGTTAACTCTTTGACAGAGAGAGCGAGATGGTGGTGGGGGACAGCCCCCAGTGAAATCAGAGGTGAGAGCACAAAGCAATACAGTAGGCAGACTCCGGTTTTTTTGGGGGGAGATGCTCGAGAATATCCGGGTGGACTCCTGAGGCTCGATCCCGCATTTGCGTATGCCGAGCCTCCTTCCTCATGACCTTTGTCCAGAGTGGAATGCCTCCCCGGCTCCCGGCACATGATCAGTGCATGCTCAGTCACGATATCAGTGCCTGCTCAGCCACGTGATCACTGACGGCACAGTCACGTGATCAGCGCCTCTCAGTCACGTGATCACCGTATGATAAACACGTGATCAGTGAACGACCAGCCACGTGATCACTGCATGCGCGGTCAGGTGGTCAGTTCCTGATCAGCCACCTGATCAGTGCGTGCACAGTCCCCTGATCAGCGCCTGTCAGTCACTGATCACTGCCTGATAAACACGTGATCAGTGCCCGAACAGCCACGTCATCAGTGCATGCGCAGTCACGTGATCAGTGCATGATAGCCACGTGATCAGTGCGTGCACAGTCCCATGATCAGCGCCTGTCAGTCACTGATCATTGCCTGATAAACACGTGATCAGTGCATGATGAGCCATGTGATCAGTGCCCGATCAGCCACGTCATCAGTGCATGCGCAGTCACGTCATCAGTGCATGATAGCCACGTGATCAGTGCATGCTCAGTCACGTGATCTGGACTTGATCAGCCACGTGATCAGTGCCTGCAGAGTCACGTGATCAGGGCCTGCTGAGCTGCGTGATTCCTGCCGGCTCATCTGCATGACAATTGCCATCTGAGCTGCGTGATTCCTGTCGGCTCATCTGCTTGACAATTGCCAGCTGAGCTGCGTGATTCCTGCCTGGTCACGTGCTTGATTATTGCCAGTTGAGCAGCATGATTCGTCACTGCTGAGCTCCATGCTTATTGCCTGCTGATTGCGTGGTTCGTGTCTGCTCAGCTCTTTGAGTATTGCCTCCTGAGGTCCCTGTTCGGTCGCCACCTGCCGGGGACCAGCCCCAACTGATCCAGGGTATTCGAAGGAGAGATGGCCTAGGCGACTATTTATATGCTAATCAGAGATGTCAAGAATAATAGTATGAGGAGAGCTCAGTAGGAAAATTCGGTGGAGAAAAGAGACTGAGTAGCTTGGTTTACGCGGAAGACCAATCAAACTTCAAGACAAGAAGTTTGCACCACTTACGTAGGCCGCAGGCGCCCTCTCGAATAGCGAAAGGTGCCTCACCCTAGACACCTTCTCGAGTGGGTCTTAGCAGCCCAGGCATAATTAGTAAGCGTGGTGGGTTCCGCGCTCCAGATGGAGACTCAGCTGGAAGTTAAAGGGAAGAATGACAAGGAACTTTATGAATTGGAGCTGTAAGTTAACTCTTTGACAGAGAGAGCGAGATGGTGGTGGGGGACAGCCCCCAGTGAAATCAGAGGTGAGAGCACAAAGCAATACAGTAGGCAGACTCCGGTTTTTTTGGGGGAGATGCTCGAGAATATCCGGGTGGACTCCTGAGGCTCGATCCCGCATTTGCGTATGCCGAGCCTCCTTCCTCATGACCTTTGTCCAGAGTGGAATGCCTCCCCGGCTCCCGGCACATGATCAGTGCATGCTCAGTCACGATATCAGTGCCTGCTCAGCCACGTGATCACTGACGGCACAGTCACGTGATCAGCGCCTCTCAGTCACGTGATCACCGTATGATAAACACGTGATCAGTGAACGACCAGCCACGTGATCACTGCATGCGCGGTCAGGTGGTCAGTTCCTGATCAGCCACCTGATCAGTGCGTGCACAGTCCCCTGATCAGCGCCTGTCAGTCACTGATCACTGCCTGATAAACACGTGATCAGTGCCCGAACAGCCACGTCATCAGTGCATGCGCAGTCACGTGATCAGTGCATGATAGCCACGTGATCAGTGCGTGCACAGTCCCATGATCAGCGCCTGTCAGTCACTGATCATTGCCTGATAAACACGTGATCAGTGCATGATGAGCCATGTGATCAGTGCCCGATCAGCCACGTCATCAGTGCATGCGCAGTCACGTCATCAGTGCATGATAGCCACGTGATCAGTGCATGCTCAGTCACGTGATCTGGACTTGATCAGCCACGTGATCAGTGCCTGCAGAGTCACGTGATCAGGGCCTGCTGAGCTGCGTGATTCCTGCCGGCTCATCTGCATGACAATTGCCATCTGAGCTGCGTGATTCCTGTCGGCTCATCTGCTTGACAATTGCCAGCTGAGCTGCGTGATTCCTGCCTGGTCACGTGCTTGATTATTGCCAGTTGAGCAGCATGATTCGTCACTGCTGAGCTCCATGCTTATTGCCTGCTGATTGCGTGGTTCGTGTCTGCTCAGCTCTTTGAGTATTGCCTCCTGAGGTCCCTGTTCGGTCGCCACCTGCCGGGGACCAGCCCCAACTGATCCAGGGTATTCGAAGGAGAGATGGCCTAGGCGACTATTTATATGCTAATCAGAGATGTCAAGAATAATAGTATGAGGAGAGCTCAGTAGGAAAATTCGGTGGAGAAAAGAGACTGAGTAGCTTGGTTTACGCGGAAGACCAATCAAACTTCAAGACAAGAAGTTTGCACCACTTACGTAGGCCGCAGGCGCCCTCTCGAATAGCGAAAGGTGCCTCACCCTAGACACCTTCTCGAGTGGGTCTTAGCAGCCCAGGCATAATTAGTAAGCGTGGTGGGTTCCGCGCTCCAGATGGAGACTCAGCTGGAAGTTAAAGGGAAGAATGACAAGGAACTTTATGAATTGGAGCTGTAAGTTAACTCTTTGACAGAGAGAGCGAGATGGTGGTGGGGGACAGCCCCCAGTGAAATCAGAGGTGAGAGCACAAAGCAATACAGTAGGCAGACTCCGGTTTTTTGGGGGAGATGCTCGAGAATATCCGGGTGGACTCCTGAGGCTCGATCCCGCATTTGCGTATGCCGAGCCTCCTTCCTCATGACCTTTGTCCAGAGTGGAATGCCTCCCCGGCTCCCGGCACATGATCAGTGCATGCTCAGTCACGATATCAGTGCCTGCTCAGCCACGTGATCACTGACGGCACAGTCACGTGATCAGCGCCTCTCAGTCACGTGATCACCGTATGATAAACACGTGATCAGTGAACGACCAGCCACGTGATCACTGCATGCGCGGTCAGGTGGTCAGTTCCTGATCAGCCACCTGATCAGTGCGTGCACAGTCCCCTGATCAGCGCCTGTCAGTCACTGATCACTGCCTGATAAACACGTGATCAGTGCCCGAACAGCCACGTCATCAGTGCATGCGCAGTCACGTGATCAGTGCATGATAGCCACGTGATCAGTGCGTGCACAGTCCCATGATCAGCGCCTGTCAGTCACTGATCATTGCCTGATAAACACGTGATCAGTGCATGATGAGCCATGTGATCAGTGCCCGATCAGCCACGTCATCAGTGCATGCGCAGTCACGTCATCAGTGCATGATAGCCACGTGATCAGTGCATGCTCAGTCACGTGATCTGGACTTGATCAGCCACGTGATCAGTGCCTGCAGAGTCACGTGATCAGGGCCTGCTGAGCTGCGTGATTCCTGCCGGCTCATCTGCATGACAATTGCCATCTGAGCTGCGTGATTCCTGTCGGCTCATCTGCTTGACAATTGCCAGCTGAGCTGCGTGATTCCTGCCTGGTCACGTGCTTGATTATTGCCAGTTGAGCAGCATGATTCGTCACTGCTGAGCTCCATGCTTATTGCCTGCTGATTGCGTGGTTCGTGTCTGCTCAGCTCTTTGAGTATTGCCTCCTGAGGTCCCTGTTCGGTCGCCACCTGCCGGGGACCAGCCCCAACTGATCCAGGGTATTCGAAGGAGAGATGGCCTAGGCGACTATTTATATGCTAATCAGAGATGTCAAGAATAATAGTATGAGGAGAGCTCAGTAGGAAAATTCGGTGGAGAAAAGAGACTGAGTAGCTTGGTTTACGCGGAAGACCAATCAAACTTCAAGACAAGAAGTTTGCACCACTTACGTAGGCCGCAGGCGCCCTCTCGAATAGCGAAAGGTGCCTCACCCTAGACACCTTCTCGAGTGGGTCTTAGCAGCCCAGGCATAATTAGTAAGCGTGGTGGGTTCCGCGCTCCAGATGGAGACTCAGCTGGAAGTTAAAGGGAAGAATGACAAGGAACTTTATGAATTGGAGCTGTAAGTTAACTCTTTGACAGAGAGAGCGAGATGGTGGTGGGGGACAGCCCCCAGTGAAATCAGAGGTGAGAGCACAAAGCAATACAGTAGGCAGACTCCGGTTTTTTTGGGGGGAGATGCTCGAGAATATCCGGGTGGACTCCTGAGGCTCGATCCCGCATTTGCGTATGCCGAGCCTCCTTCCTCATGACCTTTGTCCAGAGTGGAATGCCTCCCCGGCTCCCGGCACATGATCAGTGCATGCTCAGTCACGATATCAGTGCCTGCTCAGCCACGTGATCACTGACGGCACAGTCACGTGATCAGCGCCTCTCAGTCACGTGATCACCGTATGATAAACACGTGATCAGTGAACGACCAGCCACGTGATCACTGCATGCGCGGTCAGGTGGTCAGTTCCTGATCAGCCACCTGATCAGTGCGTGCACAGTCCCCTGATCAGCGCCTGTCAGTCACTGATCACTGCCTGATAAACACGTGATCAGTGCCCGAACAGCCACGTCATCAGTGCATGCGCAGTCACGTGATCAGTGCATGATAGCCACGTGATCAGTGCGTGCACAGTCCCATGATCAGCGCCTGTCAGTCACTGATCATTGCCTGATAAACACGTGATCAGTGCATGATGAGCCATGTGATCAGTGCCCGATCAGCCACGTCATCAGTGCATGCGCAGTCACGTCATCAGTGCATGATAGCCACGTGATCAGTGCATGCTCAGTCACGTGATCTGGACTTGATCAGCCACGTGATCAGTGCCTGCAGAGTCACGTGATCAGGGCCTGCTGAGCTGCGTGATTCCTGCCGGCTCATCTGCATGACAATTGCCATCTGAGCTGCGTGATTCCTGTCGGCTCATCTGCTTGACAATTGCCAGCTGAGCTGCGTGATTCCTGCCTGGTCACGTGCTTGATTATTGCCAGTTGAGCAGCATGATTCGTCACTGCTGAGCTCCATGCTTATTGCCTGCTGATTGCGTGGTTCGTGTCTGCTCAGCTCTTTGAGTATTGCCTCCTGAGGTCCCTGTTCGGTCGCCACCTGCCGGGGACCAGCCCCAACTGATCCAGGGTATTCGAAGGAGAGATGGCCTAGGCGACTATTTATATGCTAATCAGAGATGTCAAGAATAATAGTATGAGGAGAGCTCAGTAGGAAAATTCGGTGGAGAAAAGAGACTGAGTAGCTTGGTTTACGCGGAAGACCAATCAAACTTCAAGACAAGAAGTTTGCACCACTTACGTAGGCCGCAGGCGCCCTCTCGAATAGCGAAAGGTGCCTCACCCTAGACACCTTCTCGAGTGGGTCTTAGCAGCCCAGGCATAATTAGTAAGCGTGGTGGGTTCCGCGCTCCAGATGGAGACTCAGCTGGAAGTTAAAGGGAAGAATGACAAGGAACTTTATGAATTGGAGCTGTAAGTTAACTCTTTGACAGAGAGAGCGAGATGGTGGTGGGGGACAGCCCCCAGTGAAATCAGAGGTGAGAGCACAAAGCAATACAGTAGGCAGACTCCGGTTTTTTTGGGGGAGATGCTCGAGAATATCCGGGTGGACTCCTGAGGCTCGATCCCGCATTTGCGTATGCCGAGCCTCCTTCCTCATGACCTTTGTCCAGAGTGGAATGCCTCCCCGGCTCCCGGCACATGATCAGTGCATGCTCAGTCACGATATCAGTGCCTGCTCAGCCACGTGATCACTGACGGCACAGTCACGTGATCAGCGCCTCTCAGTCACGTGATCACCGTATGATAAACACGTGATCAGTGAACGACCAGCCACGTGATCACTGCATGCGCGGTCAGGTGGTCAGTTCCTGATCAGCCACCTGATCAGTGCGTGCACAGTCCCCTGATCAGCGCCTGTCAGTCACTGATCACTGCCTGATAAACACGTGATCAGTGCCCGAACAGCCACGTCATCAGTGCATGCGCAGTCACGTGATCAGTGCATGATAGCCACGTGATCAGTGCGTGCACAGTCCCATGATCAGCGCCTGTCAGTCACTGATCATTGCCTGATAAACACGTGATCAGTGCATGATGAGCCATGTGATCAGTGCCCGATCAGCCACGTCATCAGTGCATGCGCAGTCACGTCATCAGTGCATGATAGCCACGTGATCAGTGCATGCTCAGTCACGTGATCTGGACTTGATCAGCCACGTGATCAGTGCCTGCAGAGTCACGTGATCAGGGCCTGCTGAGCTGCGTGATTCCTGCCGGCTCATCTGCATGACAATTGCCATCTGAGCTGCGTGATTCCTGTCGGCTCATCTGCTTGACAATTGCCAGCTGAGCTGCGTGATTCCTGCCTGGTCACGTGCTTGATTATTGCCAGTTGAGCAGCATGATTCGTCACTGCTGAGCTCCATGCTTATTGCCTGCTGATTGCGTGGTTCGTGTCTGCTCAGCTCTTTGAGTATTGCCTCCTGAGGTCCCTGTTCGGTCGCCACCTGCCGGGGACCAGCCCCAACTGATCCAGGGTATTCGAAGGAGAGATGGCCTAGGCGACTATTTATATGCTAATCAGAGATGTCAAGAATAATAGTATGAGGAGAGCTCAGTAGGAAAATTCGGTGGAGAAAAGAGACTGAGTAGCTTGGTTTACGCGGAAGACCAATCAAACTTCAAGACAAGAAGTTTGCACCACTTACGTAGGCCGCAGGCGCCCTCTCGAATAGCGAAAGGTGCCTCACCCTAGACACCTTCTCGAGTGGGTCTTAGCAGCCCAGGCATAATTAGTAAGCGTGGTGGGTTCCGCGCTCCAGATGGAGACTCAGCTGGAAGTTAAAGGGAAGAATGACAAGGAACTTTATGAATTGGAGCTGTAAGTTAACTCTTTGACAGAGAGAGCGAGATGGTGGTGGGGGACAGCCCCCAGTGAAATCAGAGGTGAGAGCACAAAGCAATACAGTAGGCAGACTCCGGTTTTTTTGGGGGGAGATGCTCGAGAATATCCGGGTGGACTCCTGAGGCTCGATCCCGCATTTGCGTATGCCGAGCCTCCTTCCTCATGACCTTTGTCCAGAGTGGAATGCCTCCCCGGCTCCCGGCACATGATCAGTGCATGCTCAGTCACGATATCAGTGCCTGCTCAGCCACGTGATCACTGACGGCACAGTCACGTGATCAGCGCCTCTCAGTCACGTGATCACCGTATGATAAACACGTGATCAGTGAACGACCAGCCACGTGATCACTGCATGCGCGGTCAGGTGGTCAGTTCCTGATCAGCCACCTGATCAGTGCGTGCACAGTCCCCTGATCAGCGCCTGTCAGTCACTGATCACTGCCTGATAAACACGTGATCAGTGCCCGAACAGCCACGTCATCAGTGCATGCGCAGTCACGTGATCAGTGCATGATAGCCACGTGATCAGTGCGTGCACAGTCCCATGATCAGCGCCTGTCAGTCACTGATCATTGCCTGATAAACACGTGATCAGTGCATGATGAGCCATGTGATCAGTGCCCGATCAGCCACGTCATCAGTGCATGCGCAGTCACGTCATCAGTGCATGATAGCCACGTGATCAGTGCATGCTCAGTCACGTGATCTGGACTTGATCAGCCACGTGATCAGTGCCTGCAGAGTCACGTGATCAGGGCCTGCTGAGCTGCGTGATTCCTGCCGGCTCATCTGCATGACAATTGCCATCTGAGCTGCGTGATTCCTGTCGGCTCATCTGCTTGACAATTGCCAGCTGAGCTGCGTGATTCCTGCCTGGTCACGTGCTTGATTATTGCCAGTTGAGCAGCATGATTCGTCACTGCTGAGCTCCATGCTTATTGCCTGCTGATTGCGTGGTTCGTGTCTGCTCAGCTCTTTGAGTATTGCCTCCTGAGGTCCCTGTTCGGTCGCCACCTGCCGGGGACCAGCCCCAACTGATCCAGGGTATTCGAAGGAGAGATGGCCTAGGCGACTATTTATATGCTAATCAGAGATGTCAAGAATAATAGTATGAGGAGAGCTCAGTAGGAAAATTCGGTGGAGAAAAGAGACTGAGTAGCTTGGTTTACGCGGAAGACCAATCAAACTTCAAGACAAGAAGTTTGCACCACTTACGTAGGCCGCAGGCGCCCTCTCGAATAGCGAAAGGTGCCTCACCCTAGACACCTTCTCGAGTGGGTCTTAGCAGCCCAGGCATAATTAGTAAGCGTGGTGGGTTCCGCGCTCCAGATGGAGACTCAGCTGGAAGTTAAAGGGAAGAATGACAAGGAACTTTATGAATTGGAGCTGTAAGTTAACTCTTTGACAGAGAGAGCGAGATGGTGGTGGGGGACAGCCCCCAGTGAAATCAGAGGTGAGAGCACAAAGCAATACAGTAGGCAGACTCCGGTTTTTGGGGGGAGATGCTCGAGAATATCCGGGTGGACTCCTGAGGCTCGATCCCGCATTTGCGTATGCCGAGCCTCCTTCCTCATGACCTTTGTCCAGAGTGGAATGCCTCCCCGGCTCCCGGCACATGATCAGTGCATGCTCAGTCACGATATCAGTGCCTGCTCAGCCACGTGATCACTGACGGCACAGTCACGTGATCAGCGCCTCTCAGTCACGTGATCACCGTATGATAAACACGTGATCAGTGAACGACCAGCCACGTGATCACTGCATGCGCGGTCAGGTGGTCAGTTCCTGATCAGCCACCTGATCAGTGCGTGCACAGTCCCCTGATCAGCGCCTGTCAGTCACTGATCACTGCCTGATAAACACGTGATCAGTGCCCGAACAGCCACGTCATCAGTGCATGCGCAGTCACGTGATCAGTGCATGATAGCCACGTGATCAGTGCGTGCACAGTCCCATGATCAGCGCCTGTCAGTCACTGATCATTGCCTGATAAACACGTGATCAGTGCATGATGAGCCATGTGATCAGTGCCCGATCAGCCACGTCATCAGTGCATGCGCAGTCACGTCATCAGTGCATGATAGCCACGTGATCAGTGCATGCTCAGTCACGTGATCTGGACTTGATCAGCCACGTGATCAGTGCCTGCAGAGTCACGTGATCAGGGCCTGCTGAGCTGCGTGATTCCTGCCGGCTCATCTGCATGACAATTGCCATCTGAGCTGCGTGATTCCTGTCGGCTCATCTGCTTGACAATTGCCAGCTGAGCTGCGTGATTCCTGCCTGGTCACGTGCTTGATTATTGCCAGTTGAGCAGCATGATTCGTCACTGCTGAGCTCCATGCTTATTGCCTGCTGATTGCGTGGTTCGTGTCTGCTCAGCTCTTTGAGTATTGCCTCCTGAGGTCCCTGTTCGGTCGCCACCTGCCGGGGACCAGCCCCAACTGATCCAGGGTATTCGAAGGAGAGATGGCCTAGGCGACTATTTATATGCTAATCAGAGATGTCAAGAATAATAGTATGAGGAGAGCTCAGTAGGAAAATTCGGTGGAGAAAAGAGACTGAGTAGCTTGGTTTACGCGGAAGACCAATCAAACTTCAAGACAAGAAGTTTGCACCACTTACGTAGGCCGCAGGCGCCCTCTCGAATAGCGAAAGGTGCCTCACCCTAGACACCTTCTCGAGTGGGTCTTAGCAGCCCAGGCATAATTAGTAAGCGTGGTGGGTTCCGCGCTCCAGATGGAGACTCAGCTGGAAGTTAAAGGGAAGAATGACAAGGAACTTTATGAATTGGAGCTGTAAGTTAACTCTTTGACAGAGAGAGCGAGATGGTGGTGGGGGACAGCCCCCAGTGAAATCAGAGGTGAGAGCACAAAGCAATACAGTAGGCAGACTCCGGTTTTTTGGGGGAGATGCTCGAGAATATCCGGGTGGACTCCTGAGGCTCGATCCCGCATTTGCGTATGCCGAGCCTCCTTCCTCATGACCTTTGTCCAGAGTGGAATGCCTCCCCGGCTCCCGGCACATGATCAGTGCATGCTCAGTCACGATATCAGTGCCTGCTCAGCCACGTGATCACTGACGGCACAGTCACGTGATCAGCGCCTCTCAGTCACGTGATCACCGTATGATAAACACGTGATCAGTGAACGACCAGCCACGTGATCACTGCATGCGCGGTCAGGTGGTCAGTTCCTGATCAGCCACCTGATCAGTGCGTGCACAGTCCCCTGATCAGCGCCTGTCAGTCACTGATCACTGCCTGATAAACACGTGATCAGTGCCCGAACAGCCACGTCATCAGTGCATGCGCAGTCACGTGATCAGTGCATGATAGCCACGTGATCAGTGCGTGCACAGTCCCATGATCAGCGCCTGTCAGTCACTGATCATTGCCTGATAAACACGTGATCAGTGCATGATGAGCCATGTGATCAGTGCCCGATCAGCCACGTCATCAGTGCATGCGCAGTCACGTCATCAGTGCATGATAGCCACGTGATCAGTGCATGCTCAGTCACGTGATCTGGACTTGATCAGCCACGTGATCAGTGCCTGCAGAGTCACGTGATCAGGGCCTGCTGAGCTGCGTGATTCCTGCCGGCTCATCTGCATGACAATTGCCATCTGAGCTGCGTGATTCCTGTCGGCTCATCTGCTTGACAATTGCCAGCTGAGCTGCGTGATTCCTGCCTGGTCACGTGCTTGATTATTGCCAGTTGAGCAGCATGATTCGTCACTGCTGAGCTCCATGCTTATTGCCTGCTGATTGCGTGGTTCGTGTCTGCTCAGCTCTTTGAGTATTGCCTCCTGAGGTCCCTGTTCGGTCGCCACCTGCCGGGGACCAGCCCCAACTGATCCAGGGTATTCGAAGGAGAGATGGCCTAGGCGACTATTTATATGCTAATCAGAGATGTCAAGAATAATAGTATGAGGAGAGCTCAGTAGGAAAATTCGGTGGAGAAAAGAGACTGAGTAGCTTGGTTTACGCGGAAGACCAATCAAACTTCAAGACAAGAAGTTTGCACCACTTACGTAGGCCGCAGGCGCCCTCTCGAATAGCGAAAGGTGCCTCACCCTAGACACCTTCTCGAGTGGGTCTTAGCAGCCCAGGCATAATTAGTAAGCGTGGTGGGTTCCGCGCTCCAGATGGAGACTCAGCTGGAAGTTAAAGGGAAGAATGACAAGGAACTTTATGAATTGGAGCTGTAAGTTAACTCTTTGACAGAGAGAGCGAGATGGTGGTGGGGGACAGCCCCCAGTGAAATCAGAGGTGAGAGCACAAAGCAATACAGTAGGCAGACTCCGGTTTTTTGGGGGAGATGCTCGAGAATATCCGGGTGGACTCCTGAGGCTCGATCCCGCATTTGCGTATGCCGAGCCTCCTTCCTCATGACCTTTGTCCAGAGTGGAATGCCTCCCCGGCTCCCGGCACATGATCAGTGCATGCTCAGTCACGATATCAGTGCCTGCTCAGCCACGTGATCACTGACGGCACAGTCACGTGATCAGCGCCTCTCAGTCACGTGATCACCGTATGATAAACACGTGATCAGTGAACGACCAGCCACGTGATCACTGCATGCGCGGTCAGGTGGTCAGTTCCTGATCAGCCACCTGATCAGTGCGTGCACAGTCCCCTGATCAGCGCCTGTCAGTCACTGATCACTGCCTGATAAACACGTGATCAGTGCCCGAACAGCCACGTCATCAGTGCATGCGCAGTCACGTGATCAGTGCATGATAGCCACGTGATCAGTGCGTGCACAGTCCCATGATCAGCGCCTGTCAGTCACTGATCATTGCCTGATAAACACGTGATCAGTGCATGATGAGCCATGTGATCAGTGCCCGATCAGCCACGTCATCAGTGCATGCGCAGTCACGTCATCAGTGCATGATAGCCACGTGATCAGTGCATGCTCAGTCACGTGATCTGGACTTGATCAGCCACGTGATCAGTGCCTGCAGAGTCACGTGATCAGGGCCTGCTGAGCTGCGTGATTCCTGCCGGCTCATCTGCATGACAATTGCCATCTGAGCTGCGTGATTCCTGTCGGCTCATCTGCTTGACAATTGCCAGCTGAGCTGCGTGATTCCTGCCTGGTCACGTGCTTGATTATTGCCAGTTGAGCAGCATGATTCGTCACTGCTGAGCTCCATGCTTATTGCCTGCTGATTGCGTGGTTCGTGTCTGCTCAGCTCTTTGAGTATTGCCTCCTGAGGTCCCTGTTCGGTCGCCACCTGCCGGGGACCAGCCCCAACTGATCCAGGGTATTCGAAGGAGAGATGGCCTAGGCGACTATTTATATGCTAATCAGAGATGTCAAGAATAATAGTATGAGGAGAGCTCAGTAGGAAAATTCGGTGGAGAAAAGAGACTGAGTAGCTTGGTTTACGCGGAAGACCAATCAAACTTCAAGACAAGAAGTTTGCACCACTTACGTAGGCCGCAGGCGCCCTCTCGAATAGCGAAAGGTGCCTCACCCTAGACACCTTCTCGAGTGGGTCTTAGCAGCCCAGGCATAATTAGTAAGCGTGGTGGGTTCCGCGCTCCAGATGGAGACTCAGCTGGAAGTTAAAGGGAAGAATGACAAGGAACTTTATGAATTGGAGCTGTAAGTTAACTCTTTGACAGAGAGAGCGAGATGGTGGTGGGGGACAGCCCCCAGTGAAATCAGAGGTGAGAGCACAAAGCAATACAGTAGGCAGACTCCGGTTTTTTTGGGGGAGATGCTCGAGAATATCCGGGTGGACTCCTGAGGCTCGATCCCGCATTTGCGTATGCCGAGCCTCCTTCCTCATGACCTTTGTCCAGAGTGGAATGCCTCCCCGGCTCCCGGCACATGATCAGTGCATGCTCAGTCACGATATCAGTGCCTGCTCAGCCACGTGATCACTGACGGCACAGTCACGTGATCAGCGCCTCTCAGTCACGTGATCACCGTATGATAAACACGTGATCAGTGAACGACCAGCCACGTGATCACTGCATGCGCGGTCAGGTGGTCAGTTCCTGATCAGCCACCTGATCAGTGCGTGCACAGTCCCCTGATCAGCGCCTGTCAGTCACTGATCACTGCCTGATAAACACGTGATCAGTGCCCGAACAGCCACGTCATCAGTGCATGCGCAGTCACGTGATCAGTGCATGATAGCCACGTGATCAGTGCGTGCACAGTCCCATGATCAGCGCCTGTCAGTCACTGATCATTGCCTGATAAACACGTGATCAGTGCATGATGAGCCATGTGATCAGTGCCCGATCAGCCACGTCATCAGTGCATGCGCAGTCACGTCATCAGTGCATGATAGCCACGTGATCAGTGCATGCTCAGTCACGTGATCTGGACTTGATCAGCCACGTGATCAGTGCCTGCAGAGTCACGTGATCAGGGCCTGCTGAGCTGCGTGATTCCTGCCGGCTCATCTGCATGACAATTGCCATCTGAGCTGCGTGATTCCTGTCGGCTCATCTGCTTGACAATTGCCAGCTGAGCTGCGTGATTCCTGCCTGGTCACGTGCTTGATTATTGCCAGTTGAGCAGCATGATTCGTCACTGCTGAGCTCCATGCTTATTGCCTGCTGATTGCGTGGTTCGTGTCTGCTCAGCTCTTTGAGTATTGCCTCCTGAGGTCCCTGTTCGGTCGCCACCTGCCGGGGACCAGCCCCAACTGATCCAGGGTATTCGAAGGAGAGATGGCCTAGGCGACTATTTATATGCTAATCAGAGATGTCAAGAATAATAGTATGAGGAGAGCTCAGTAGGAAAATTCGGTGGAGAAAAGAGACTGAGTAGCTTGGTTTACGCGGAAGACCAATCAAACTTCAAGACAAGAAGTTTGCACCACTTACGTAGGCCGCAGGCGCCCTCTCGAATAGCGAAAGGTGCCTCACCCTAGACACCTTCTCGAGTGGGTCTTAGCAGCCCAGGCATAATTAGTAAGCGTGGTGGGTTCCGCGCTCCAGATGGAGACTCAGCTGGAAGTTAAAGGGAAGAATGACAAGGAACTTTATGAATTGGAGCTGTAAGTTAACTCTTTGACAGAGAGAGCGAGATGGTGGTGGGGGACAGCCCCCAGTGAAATCAGAGGTGAGAGCACAAAGCAATACAGTAGGCAGACTCCGGTTTTTTTGGGGGAGATGCTCGAGAATATCCGGGTGGACTCCTGAGGCTCGATCCCGCATTTGCGTATGCCGAGCCTCCTTCCTCATGACCTTTGTCCAGAGTGGAATGCCTCCCCGGCTCCCGGCACATGATCAGTGCATGCTCAGTCACGATATCAGTGCCTGCTCAGCCACGTGATCACTGACGGCACAGTCACGTGATCAGCGCCTCTCAGTCACGTGATCACCGTATGATAAACACGTGATCAGTGAACGACCAGCCACGTGATCACTGCATGCGCGGTCAGGTGGTCAGTTCCTGATCAGCCACCTGATCAGTGCGTGCACAGTCCCCTGATCAGCGCCTGTCAGTCACTGATCACTGCCTGATAAACACGTGATCAGTGCCCGAACAGCCACGTCATCAGTGCATGCGCAGTCACGTGATCAGTGCATGATAGCCACGTGATCAGTGCGTGCACAGTCCCATGATCAGCGCCTGTCAGTCACTGATCATTGCCTGATAAACACGTGATCAGTGCATGATGAGCCATGTGATCAGTGCCCGATCAGCCACGTCATCAGTGCATGCGCAGTCACGTCATCAGTGCATGATAGCCACGTGATCAGTGCATGCTCAGTCACGTGATCTGGACTTGATCAGCCACGTGATCAGTGCCTGCAGAGTCACGTGATCAGGGCCTGCTGAGCTGCGTGATTCCTGCCGGCTCATCTGCATGACAATTGCCATCTGAGCTGCGTGATTCCTGTCGGCTCATCTGCTTGACAATTGCCAGCTGAGCTGCGTGATTCCTGCCTGGTCACGTGCTTGATTATTGCCAGTTGAGCAGCATGATTCGTCACTGCTGAGCTCCATGCTTATTGCCTGCTGATTGCGTGGTTCGTGTCTGCTCAGCTCTTTGAGTATTGCCTCCTGAGGTCCCTGTTCGGTCGCCACCTGCCGGGGACCAGCCCCAACTGATCCAGGGTATTCGAAGGAGAGATGGCCTAGGCGACTATTTATATGCTAATCAGAGATGTCAAGAATAATAGTATGAGGAGAGCTCAGTAGGAAAATTCGGTGGAGAAAAGAGACTGAGTAGCTTGGTTTACGCGGAAGACCAATCAAACTTCAAGACAAGAAGTTTGCACCACTTACGTAGGCCGCAGGCGCCCTCTCGAATAGCGAAAGGTGCCTCACCCTAGACACCTTCTCGAGTGGGTCTTAGCAGCCCAGGCATAATTAGTAAGCGTGGTGGGTTCCGCGCTCCAGATGGAGACTCAGCTGGAAGTTAAAGGGAAGAATGACAAGGAACTTTATGAATTGGAGCTGTAAGTTAACTCTTTGACAGAGAGAGCGAGATGGTGGTGGGGGACAGCCCCCAGTGAAATCAGAGGTGAGAGCACAAAGCAATACAGTAGGCAGACTCCGGTTTTTGGGGGAGATGCTCGAGAATATCCGGGTGGACTCCTGAGGCTCGATCCCGCATTTGCGTATGCCGAGCCTCCTTCCTCATGACCTTTGTCCAGAGTGGAATGCCTCCCCGGCTCCCGGCACATGATCAGTGCATGCTCAGTCACGATATCAGTGCCTGCTCAGCCACGTGATCACTGACGGCACAGTCACGTGATCAGCGCCTCTCAGTCACGTGATCACCGTATGATAAACACGTGATCAGTGAACGACCAGCCACGTGATCACTGCATGCGCGGTCAGGTGGTCAGTTCCTGATCAGCCACCTGATCAGTGCGTGCACAGTCCCCTGATCAGCGCCTGTCAGTCACTGATCACTGCCTGATAAACACGTGATCAGTGCCCGAACAGCCACGTCATCAGTGCATGCGCAGTCACGTGATCAGTGCATGATAGCCACGTGATCAGTGCGTGCACAGTCCCATGATCAGCGCCTGTCAGTCACTGATCATTGCCTGATAAACACGTGATCAGTGCATGATGAGCCATGTGATCAGTGCCCGATCAGCCACGTCATCAGTGCATGCGCAGTCACGTCATCAGTGCATGATAGCCACGTGATCAGTGCATGCTCAGTCACGTGATCTGGACTTGATCAGCCACGTGATCAGTGCCTGCAGAGTCACGTGATCAGGGCCTGCTGAGCTGCGTGATTCCTGCCGGCTCATCTGCATGACAATTGCCATCTGAGCTGCGTGATTCCTGTCGGCTCATCTGCTTGACAATTGCCAGCTGAGCTGCGTGATTCCTGCCTGGTCACGTGCTTGATTATTGCCAGTTGAGCAGCATGATTCGTCACTGCTGAGCTCCATGCTTATTGCCTGCTGATTGCGTGGTTCGTGTCTGCTCAGCTCTTTGAGTATTGCCTCCTGAGGTCCCTGTTCGGTCGCCACCTGCCGGGGACCAGCCCCAACTGATCCAGGGTATTCGAAGGAGAGATGGCCTAGGCGACTATTTATATGCTAATCAGAGATGTCAAGAATAATAGTATGAGGAGAGCTCAGTAGGAAAATTCGGTGGAGAAAAGAGACTGAGTAGCTTGGTTTACGCGGAAGACCAATCAAACTTCAAGACAAGAAGTTTGCACCACTTACGTAGGCCGCAGGCGCCCTCTCGAATAGCGAAAGGTGCCTCACCCTAGACACCTTCTCGAGTGGGTCTTAGCAGCCCAGGCATAATTAGTAAGCGTGGTGGGTTCCGCGCTCCAGATGGAGACTCAGCTGGAAGTTAAAGGGAAGAATGACAAGGAACTTTATGAATTGGAGCTGTAAGTTAACTCTTTGACAGAGAGAGCGAGATGGTGGTGGGGGACAGCCCCCAGTGAAATCAGAGGTGAGAGCACAAAGCAATACAGTAGGCAGACTCCGGTTTTTTTGGGGGAGATGCTCGAGAATATCCGGGTGGACTCCTGAGGCTCGATCCCGCATTTGCGTATGCCGAGCCTCCTTCCTCATGACCTTTGTCCAGAGTGGAATGCCTCCCCGGCTCCCGGCACATGATCAGTGCATGCTCAGTCACGATATCAGTGCCTGCTCAGCCACGTGATCACTGACGGCACAGTCACGTGATCAGCGCCTCTCAGTCACGTGATCACCGTATGATAAACACGTGATCAGTGAACGACCAGCCACGTGATCACTGCATGCGCGGTCAGGTGGTCAGTTCCTGATCAGCCACCTGATCAGTGCGTGCACAGTCCCCTGATCAGCGCCTGTCAGTCACTGATCACTGCCTGATAAACACGTGATCAGTGCCCGAACAGCCACGTCATCAGTGCATGCGCAGTCACGTGATCAGTGCATGATAGCCACGTGATCAGTGCGTGCACAGTCCCATGATCAGCGCCTGTCAGTCACTGATCATTGCCTGATAAACACGTGATCAGTGCATGATGAGCCATGTGATCAGTGCCCGATCAGCCACGTCATCAGTGCATGCGCAGTCACGTCATCAGTGCATGATAGCCACGTGATCAGTGCATGCTCAGTCACGTGATCTGGACTTGATCAGCCACGTGATCAGTGCCTGCAGAGTCACGTGATCAGGGCCTGCTGAGCTGCGTGATTCCTGCCGGCTCATCTGCATGACAATTGCCATCTGAGCTGCGTGATTCCTGTCGGCTCATCTGCTTGACAATTGCCAGCTGAGCTGCGTGATTCCTGCCTGGTCACGTGCTTGATTATTGCCAGTTGAGCAGCATGATTCGTCACTGCTGAGCTCCATGCTTATTGCCTGCTGATTGCGTGGTTCGTGTCTGCTCAGCTCTTTGAGTATTGCCTCCTGAGGTCCCTGTTCGGTCGCCACCTGCCGGGGACCAGCCCCAACTGATCCAGGGTATTCGAAGGAGAGATGGCCTAGGCGACTATTTATATGCTAATCAGAGATGTCAAGAATAATAGTATGAGGAGAGCTCAGTAGGAAAATTCGGTGGAGAAAAGAGACTGAGTAGCTTGGTTTACGCGGAAGACCAATCAAACTTCAAGACAAGAAGTTTGCACCACTTACGTAGGCCGCAGGCGCCCTCTCGAATAGCGAAAGGTGCCTCACCCTAGACACCTTCTCGAGTGGGTCTTAGCAGCCCAGGCATAATTAGTAAGCGTGGTGGGTTCCGCGCTCCAGATGGAGACTCAGCTGGAAGTTAAAGGGAAGAATGACAAGGAACTTTATGAATTGGAGCTGTAAGTTAACTCTTTGACAGAGAGAGCGAGATGGTGGTGGGGGACAGCCCCCAGTGAAATCAGAGGTGAGAGCACAAAGCAATACAGTAGGCAGACTCCGGTTTTTGGGGGGAGATGCTCGAGAATATCCGGGTGGACTCCTGAGGCTCGATCCCGCATTTGCGTATGCCGAGCCTCCTTCCTCATGACCTTTGTCCAGAGTGGAATGCCTCCCCGGCTCCCGGCACATGATCAGTGCATGCTCAGTCACGATATCAGTGCCTGCTCAGCCACGTGATCACTGACGGCACAGTCACGTGATCAGCGCCTCTCAGTCACGTGATCACCGTATGATAAACACGTGATCAGTGAACGACCAGCCACGTGATCACTGCATGCGCGGTCAGGTGGTCAGTTCCTGATCAGCCACCTGATCAGTGCGTGCACAGTCCCCTGATCAGCGCCTGTCAGTCACTGATCACTGCCTGATAAACACGTGATCAGTGCCCGAACAGCCACGTCATCAGTGCATGCGCAGTCACGTGATCAGTGCATGATAGCCACGTGATCAGTGCGTGCACAGTCCCATGATCAGCGCCTGTCAGTCACTGATCATTGCCTGATAAACACGTGATCAGTGCATGATGAGCCATGTGATCAGTGCCCGATCAGCCACGTCATCAGTGCATGCGCAGTCACGTCATCAGTGCATGATAGCCACGTGATCAGTGCATGCTCAGTCACGTGATCTGGACTTGATCAGCCACGTGATCAGTGCCTGCAGAGTCACGTGATCAGGGCCTGCTGAGCTGCGTGATTCCTGCCGGCTCATCTGCATGACAATTGCCATCTGAGCTGCGTGATTCCTGTCGGCTCATCTGCTTGACAATTGCCAGCTGAGCTGCGTGATTCCTGCCTGGTCACGTGCTTGATTATTGCCAGTTGAGCAGCATGATTCGTCACTGCTGAGCTCCATGCTTATTGCCTGCTGATTGCGTGGTTCGTGTCTGCTCAGCTCTTTGAGTATTGCCTCCTGAGGTCCCTGTTCGGTCGCCACCTGCCGGGGACCAGCCCCAACTGATCCAGGGTATTCGAAGGAGAGATGGCCTAGGCGACTATTTATATGCTAATCAGAGATGTCAAGAATAATAGTATGAGGAGAGCTCAGTAGGAAAATTCGGTGGAGAAAAGAGACTGAGTAGCTTGGTTTACGCGGAAGACCAATCAAACTTCAAGACAAGAAGTTTGCACCACTTACGTAGGCCGCAGGCGCCCTCTCGAATAGCGAAAGGTGCCTCACCCTAGACACCTTCTCGAGTGGGTCTTAGCAGCCCAGGCATAATTAGTAAGCGTGGTGGGTTCCGCGCTCCAGATGGAGACTCAGCTGGAAGTTAAAGGGAAGAATGACAAGGAACTTTATGAATTGGAGCTGTAAGTTAACTCTTTGACAGAGAGAGCGAGATGGTGGTGGGGGACAGCCCCCAGTGAAATCAGAGGTGAGAGCACAAAGCAATACAGTAGGCAGACTCCGGTTTTTGGGGGGAGATGCTCGAGAATATCCGGGTGGACTCCTGAGGCTCGATCCCGCATTTGCGTATGCCGAGCCTCCTTCCTCATGACCTTTGTCCAGAGTGGAATGCCTCCCCGGCTCCCGGCACATGATCAGTGCATGCTCAGTCACGATATCAGTGCCTGCTCAGCCACGTGATCACTGACGGCACAGTCACGTGATCAGCGCCTCTCAGTCACGTGATCACCGTATGATAAACACGTGATCAGTGAACGACCAGCCACGTGATCACTGCATGCGCGGTCAGGTGGTCAGTTCCTGATCAGCCACCTGATCAGTGCGTGCACAGTCCCCTGATCAGCGCCTGTCAGTCACTGATCACTGCCTGATAAACACGTGATCAGTGCCCGAACAGCCACGTCATCAGTGCATGCGCAGTCACGTGATCAGTGCATGATAGCCACGTGATCAGTGCGTGCACAGTCCCATGATCAGCGCCTGTCAGTCACTGATCATTGCCTGATAAACACGTGATCAGTGCATGATGAGCCATGTGATCAGTGCCCGATCAGCCACGTCATCAGTGCATGCGCAGTCACGTCATCAGTGCATGATAGCCACGTGATCAGTGCATGCTCAGTCACGTGATCTGGACTTGATCAGCCACGTGATCAGTGCCTGCAGAGTCACGTGATCAGGGCCTGCTGAGCTGCGTGATTCCTGCCGGCTCATCTGCATGACAATTGCCATCTGAGCTGCGTGATTCCTGTCGGCTCATCTGCTTGACAATTGCCAGCTGAGCTGCGTGATTCCTGCCTGGTCACGTGCTTGATTATTGCCAGTTGAGCAGCATGATTCGTCACTGCTGAGCTCCATGCTTATTGCCTGCTGATTGCGTGGTTCGTGTCTGCTCAGCTCTTTGAGTATTGCCTCCTGAGGTCCCTGTTCGGTCGCCACCTGCCGGGGACCAGCCCCAACTGATCCAGGGTATTCGAAGGAGAGATGGCCTAGGCGACTATTTATATGCTAATCAGAGATGTCAAGAATAATAGTATGAGGAGAGCTCAGTAGGAAAATTCGGTGGAGAAAAGAGACTGAGTAGCTTGGTTTACGCGGAAGACCAATCAAACTTCAAGACAAGAAGTTTGCACCACTTACGTAGGCCGCAGGCGCCCTCTCGAATAGCGAAAGGTGCCTCACCCTAGACACCTTCTCGAGTGGGTCTTAGCAGCCCAGGCATAATTAGTAAGCGTGGTGGGTTCCGCGCTCCAGATGGAGACTCAGCTGGAAGTTAAAGGGAAGAATGACAAGGAACTTTATGAATTGGAGCTGTAAGTTAACTCTTTGACAGAGAGAGCGAGATGGTGGTGGGGGACAGCCCCCAGTGAAATCAGAGGTGAGAGCACAAAGCAATACAGTAGGCAGACTCCGGTTTTTTTGGGGGAGATGCTCGAGAATATCCGGGTGGACTCCTGAGGCTCGATCCCGCATTTGCGTATGCCGAGCCTCCTTCCTCATGACCTTTGTCCAGAGTGGAATGCCTCCCCGGCTCCCGGCACATGATCAGTGCATGCTCAGTCACGATATCAGTGCCTGCTCAGCCACGTGATCACTGACGGCACAGTCACGTGATCAGCGCCTCTCAGTCACGTGATCACCGTATGATAAACACGTGATCAGTGAACGACCAGCCACGTGATCACTGCATGCGCGGTCAGGTGGTCAGTTCCTGATCAGCCACCTGATCAGTGCGTGCACAGTCCCCTGATCAGCGCCTGTCAGTCACTGATCACTGCCTGATAAACACGTGATCAGTGCCCGAACAGCCACGTCATCAGTGCATGCGCAGTCACGTGATCAGTGCATGATAGCCACGTGATCAGTGCGTGCACAGTCCCATGATCAGCGCCTGTCAGTCACTGATCATTGCCTGATAAACACGTGATCAGTGCATGATGAGCCATGTGATCAGTGCCCGATCAGCCACGTCATCAGTGCATGCGCAGTCACGTCATCAGTGCATGATAGCCACGTGATCAGTGCATGCTCAGTCACGTGATCTGGACTTGATCAGCCACGTGATCAGTGCCTGCAGAGTCACGTGATCAGGGCCTGCTGAGCTGCGTGATTCCTGCCGGCTCATCTGCATGACAATTGCCATCTGAGCTGCGTGATTCCTGTCGGCTCATCTGCTTGACAATTGCCAGCTGAGCTGCGTGATTCCTGCCTGGTCACGTGCTTGATTATTGCCAGTTGAGCAGCATGATTCGTCACTGCTGAGCTCCATGCTTATTGCCTGCTGATTGCGTGGTTCGTGTCTGCTCAGCTCTTTGAGTATTGCCTCCTGAGGTCCCTGTTCGGTCGCCACCTGCCGGGGACCAGCCCCAACTGATCCAGGGTATTCGAAGGAGAGATGGCCTAGGCGACTATTTATATGCTAATCAGAGATGTCAAGAATAATAGTATGAGGAGAGCTCAGTAGGAAAATTCGGTGGAGAAAAGAGACTGAGTAGCTTGGTTTACGCGGAAGACCAATCAAACTTCAAGACAAGAAGTTTGCACCACTTACGTAGGCCGCAGGCGCCCTCTCGAATAGCGAAAGGTGCCTCACCCTAGACACCTTCTCGAGTGGGTCTTAGCAGCCCAGGCATAATTAGTAAGCGTGGTGGGTTCCGCGCTCCAGATGGAGACTCAGCTGGAAGTTAAAGGGAAGAATGACAAGGAACTTTATGAATTGGAGCTGTAAGTTAACTCTTTGACAGAGAGAGCGAGATGGTGGTGGGGGACAGCCCCCAGTGAAATCAGAGGTGAGAGCACAAAGCAATACAGTAGGCAGACTCCGGTTTTTGGGGGGAGATGCTCGAGAATATCCGGGTGGACTCCTGAGGCTCGATCCCGCATTTGCGTATGCCGAGCCTCCTTCCTCATGACCTTTGTCCAGAGTGGAATGCCTCCCCGGCTCCCGGCACATGATCAGTGCATGCTCAGTCACGATATCAGTGCCTGCTCAGCCACGTGATCACTGACGGCACAGTCACGTGATCAGCGCCTCTCAGTCACGTGATCACCGTATGATAAACACGTGATCAGTGAACGACCAGCCACGTGATCACTGCATGCGCGGTCAGGTGGTCAGTTCCTGATCAGCCACCTGATCAGTGCGTGCACAGTCCCCTGATCAGCGCCTGTCAGTCACTGATCACTGCCTGATAAACACGTGATCAGTGCCCGAACAGCCACGTCATCAGTGCATGCGCAGTCACGTGATCAGTGCATGATAGCCACGTGATCAGTGCGTGCACAGTCCCATGATCAGCGCCTGTCAGTCACTGATCATTGCCTGATAAACACGTGATCAGTGCATGATGAGCCATGTGATCAGTGCCCGATCAGCCACGTCATCAGTGCATGCGCAGTCACGTCATCAGTGCATGATAGCCACGTGATCAGTGCATGCTCAGTCACGTGATCTGGACTTGATCAGCCACGTGATCAGTGCCTGCAGAGTCACGTGATCAGGGCCTGCTGAGCTGCGTGATTCCTGCCGGCTCATCTGCATGACAATTGCCATCTGAGCTGCGTGATTCCTGTCGGCTCATCTGCTTGACAATTGCCAGCTGAGCTGCGTGATTCCTGCCTGGTCACGTGCTTGATTATTGCCAGTTGAGCAGCATGATTCGTCACTGCTGAGCTCCATGCTTATTGCCTGCTGATTGCGTGGTTCGTGTCTGCTCAGCTCTTTGAGTATTGCCTCCTGAGGTCCCTGTTCGGTCGCCACCTGCCGGGGACCAGCCCCAACTGATCCAGGGTATTCGAAGGAGAGATGGCCTAGGCGACTATTTATATGCTAATCAGAGATGTCAAGAATAATAGTATGAGGAGAGCTCAGTAGGAAAATTCGGTGGAGAAAAGAGACTGAGTAGCTTGGTTTACGCGGAAGACCAATCAAACTTCAAGACAAGAAGTTTGCACCACTTACGTAGGCCGCAGGCGCCCTCTCGAATAGCGAAAGGTGCCTCACCCTAGACACCTTCTCGAGTGGGTCTTAGCAGCCCAGGCATAATTAGTAAGCGTGGTGGGTTCCGCGCTCCAGATGGAGACTCAGCTGGAAGTTAAAGGGAAGAATGACAAGGAACTTTATGAATTGGAGCTGTAAGTTAACTCTTTGACAGAGAGAGCGAGATGGTGGTGGGGGACAGCCCCCAGTGAAATCAGAGGTGAGAGCACAAAGCAATACAGTAGGCAGACTCCGGTTTTTTTGGGGGAGATGCTCGAGAATATCCGGGTGGACTCCTGAGGCTCGATCCCGCATTTGCGTATGCCGAGCCTCCTTCCTCATGACCTTTGTCCAGAGTGGAATGCCTCCCCGGCTCCCGGCACATGATCAGTGCATGCTCAGTCACGATATCAGTGCCTGCTCAGCCACGTGATCACTGACGGCACAGTCACGTGATCAGCGCCTCTCAGTCACGTGATCACCGTATGATAAACACGTGATCAGTGAACGACCAGCCACGTGATCACTGCATGCGCGGTCAGGTGGTCAGTTCCTGATCAGCCACCTGATCAGTGCGTGCACAGTCCCCTGATCAGCGCCTGTCAGTCACTGATCACTGCCTGATAAACACGTGATCAGTGCCCGAACAGCCACGTCATCAGTGCATGCGCAGTCACGTGATCAGTGCATGATAGCCACGTGATCAGTGCGTGCACAGTCCCATGATCAGCGCCTGTCAGTCACTGATCATTGCCTGATAAACACGTGATCAGTGCATGATGAGCCATGTGATCAGTGCCCGATCAGCCACGTCATCAGTGCATGCGCAGTCACGTCATCAGTGCATGATAGCCACGTGATCAGTGCATGCTCAGTCACGTGATCTGGACTTGATCAGCCACGTGATCAGTGCCTGCAGAGTCACGTGATCAGGGCCTGCTGAGCTGCGTGATTCCTGCCGGCTCATCTGCATGACAATTGCCAGCTGAGCTGCGTGATTCCTGTCGGCTCATCTGCTTGACAATTGCCAGCTGAGCTGCGTGATTCCTGCCTGGTCACGTGCTTGATTATTGCCAGTTGAGCAGCATGATTCGTCACTGCTGAGCTCCATGCTTATTGCCTGCTGATTGCGTGGTTCGTGTCTGCTCAGCTCTTTGAGTATTGCCTCCTGAGGTCCCTGTTCGGTCGCCACCTGCCGGGGACCAGCCCCAACTGATCCAGGGTATTCGAAGGAGAGATGGCCTAGGCGACTATTTATATGCTAATCAGAGATGTCAAGAATAATAGTATGAGGAGAGCTCAGTAGGAAAATTCGGTGGAGAAAAGAGACTGAGTAGCTTGGTTTACGCGGAAGACCAATCAAACTTCAAGACAAGAAGTTTGCACCACTTACGTAGGCCGCAGGCGCCCTCTCGAATAGCGAAAGGTGCCTCACCCTAGACACCTTCTCGAGTGGGTCTTAGCAGCCCAGGCATAATTAGTAAGCGTGGTGGGTTCCGCGCTCCAGATGGAGACTCAGCTGGAAGTTAAAGGGAAGAATGACAAGGAACTTTATGAATTGGAGCTGTAAGTTAACTCTTTGACAGAGAGAGCGAGATGGTGGTGGGGGACAGCCCCCAGTGAAATCAGAGGTGAGAGCACAAAGCAATACAGTAGGCAGACTCCGGTTTTTTGGGGGAGATGCTCGAGAATATCCGGGTGGACTCCTGAGGCTCGATCCCGCATTTGCGTATGCCGAGCCTCCTTCCTCATGACCTTTGTCCAGAGTGGAATGCCTCCCCGGCTCCCGGCACATGATCAGTGCATGCTCAGTCACGATATCAGTGCCTGCTCAGCCACGTGATCACTGACGGCACAGTCACGTGATCAGCGCCTCTCAGTCACGTGATCACCGTATGATAAACACGTGATCAGTGAACGACCAGCCACGTGATCACTGCATGCGCGGTCAGGTGGTCAGTTCCTGATCAGCCACCTGATCAGTGCGTGCACAGTCCCCTGATCAGCGCCTGTCAGTCACTGATCACTGCCTGATAAACACGTGATCAGTGCCCGAACAGCCACGTCATCAGTGCATGCGCAGTCACGTGATCAGTGCATGATAGCCACGTGATCAGTGCGTGCACAGTCCCATGATCAGCGCCTGTCAGTCACTGATCATTGCCTGATAAACACGTGATCAGTGCATGATGAGCCATGTGATCAGTGCCCGATCAGCCACGTCATCAGTGCATGCGCAGTCACGTCATCAGTGCATGATAGCCACGTGATCAGTGCATGCTCAGTCACGTGATCTGGACTTGATCAGCCACGTGATCAGTGCCTGCAGAGTCACGTGATCAGGGCCTGCTGAGCTGCGTGATTCCTGCCGGCTCATCTGCATGACAATTGCCATCTGAGCTGCGTGATTCCTGTCGGCTCATCTGCTTGACAATTGCCAGCTGAGCTGCGTGATTCCTGCCTGGTCACGTGCTTGATTATTGCCAGTTGAGCAGCATGATTCGTCACTGCTGAGCTCCATGCTTATTGCCTGCTGATTGCGTGGTTCGTGTCTGCTCAGCTCTTTGAGTATTGCCTCCTGAGGTCCCTGTTCGGTCGCCACCTGCCGGGGACCAGCCCCAACTGATCCAGGGTATTCGAAGGAGAGATGGCCTAGGCGACTATTTATATGCTAATCAGAGATGTCAAGAATAATAGTATGAGGAGAGCTCAGTAGGAAAATTCGGTGGAGAAAAGAGACTGAGTAGCTTGGTTTACGCGGAAGACCAATCAAACTTCAAGACAAGAAGTTTGCACCACTTACGTAGGCCGCAGGCGCCCTCTCGAATAGCGAAAGGTGCCTCACCCTAGACACCTTCTCGAGTGGGTCTTAGCAGCCCAGGCATAATTAGTAAGCGTGGTGGGTTCCGCGCTCCAGATGGAGACTCAGCTGGAAGTTAAAGGGAAGAATGACAAGGAACTTTATGAATTGGAGCTGTAAGTTAACTCTTTGACAGAGAGAGCGAGATGGTGGTGGGGGACAGCCCCCAGTGAAATCAGAGGTGAGAGCACAAAGCAATACAGTTGGCAGACTCCGGTTTTTTTGGGGGAGATGCTCGAGAATATCCGGGTGGACTCCTGAGGCTCGATCCCGCATTTGCGTATGCCGAGCCTCCTTCCTCATGACCTTTGTCCAGAGTGGAAGGCCTCCCCGGCTCCCGGCACATGATCAGTGCATGCTCAGTCACGATATCAGTGCCTGCTCAGCCACGTGATCACTGACGGCACAGTCACGTGATCAGCGCCTCTCAGTCACGTGATCACCGTATGATAATCACGTGATCAGTGAACGACTAGCCACGTGATCACTGCATGCGCGGTCAGGTGGTCAGTTCCTGATCAGCCACCTGATCAGTACGTGCACAGTCCCCTGATTAGCGCCTGTCAGTCACTGATCACTGCCTGATAAACACGTGATCAGTGCCCGAACAGCCACGTCATCAGTGCATGCGCAGTCACGTGATCAGTGCATGATAGCCACGTGATGAGTGCGTGCACAGTCCCATGATCAGCGCCTGTCAGTCACTGATCATTGCCTGATAAACACGTGATCAGTGCATGATGAGCCATGTGATCAGTGCCCGATCAGCCACGTCATCAGTGCATGCGCAGTCACGTCATCAGTGCATGATAGCCACGTGATCAGTGCCTGCTCAGTCACGTGATCTGGACTTGATCAGCCACGTGATCAGTGCCTGCAGAGTCACGTGATCAGGGCCTGCTGAGCTGCGTGATTCCTGCCGGCTCATCTGCATGACAATTGCCAGCTGAGCTGCGTGATTCCTGTCGGCTCATCTGCTTGACAATTGCCAGCTGAGCTGCGTGATTCCTGCCTGGTCACGTGCTTGATGATTGCCAGTTGAGCAGCATGATTCGTCACTGCTGAGCTCCATGCTTATTGCCTGCTGATTGCGTGGTTCGTGTCTGCTCAGCTCTTTGAGTATTGCCTCCTGAGGTCCCTGTTCGGTCGCCACCTGCCGGGGACCAGCCCCAACTGATCCAGGGTATTCGGAGGAGAGATGGCCTAGGCGACTATTTATATGCTAATCAGAGATGTCAAGAATAATAGTATGAGGAGAGCTCAGTAGGAAAATTCGGTGGAGAAAAGAGACTGAGGAGCTTGGTTTACGCGGAAGACCAATCAAACTTCAAGACAAGAAGTTTGCACCACTTACGTAGGCCGCAGGCGCCCTCTCGAATGGCGAAAGGTGCCTCAGCCTAGACACCTTCTCGAGTGGGTCTTAGCAGCCCAGGCATAATTAGGAAGCGTGGTGGGTTCCGCGCTCCAGATGGAGACTCAGCTGGAAGTTAAAGGGAAGAATGACAAGGAACTTTATGAATTGGAGCTGTAAGTTACCTCTTTGACAGAGAGAGCGAGATGGTGGTGGGGGACAGCCCCCAGTGAAATCAGAGGTGAGAGCACAAAGCAATACAGTAGGCAGACTCCGGTTTTGGGGGGAGATGCTCGAGAATATCCGGGTGGACTCCTGAGGCTCGATCCCGCATTTGCGTATGCCGAGCCTCCTTCCTCATGACCTTTGTCCAGAGTGGAATGCCTCCCCGGCTCCCGGCACATGATCAGTGCATGCTCAGTCACGATATCAGTGCCTGCTCAGCCACGTGATCACTGACGGCACAGTCACGTGATCAGCGCCTCTCAGTCACGTGATCACCGTATGATAAACACGTGATCAGTGAGCGACCAGCCACGTGATCACTGCATGCGCGGTCAGGTGGTCAGTTCCTGATCAGCCACCTGATCAGTGCGTGCACAATCCCCTGATCAGCGCCTGTCAGTCACTGATCACTGCCTGACAAACACGTGATCAGTGCCCGAGCAGCCACGTCATCAGTGCATGCGCAGTCACGTGATCAGTGCATGATAGCCACGTGATCAGTGCGTGCACAGTCCCATGATCAGCGCCTGTCAGTCACTGATCATTGCCTGAGAAACACGTGATCAGTGCATGATGAGCCATGTGATCAGTGCCCGATCAGCCACGTCATCAGTGCATGCGCAGTCACGTCATCAGTGCATGATAGCCACGTGATCAGTGCCTGCTCAGTCACGTGATCTGGACTTGATCAGCCACGTGATCAGTGCCTGCAGAGTCACGTGATCAGGGCCTGCTGAGCTGCGTGATTCCTGCCGGCTCATCTGCATGACAATTGCCATCTGAGCTGCGTGATTCCTGTCGGCTCATCTGCTTGACAATTGCCAGCTGAGCTGCGTGATTCCTGCCTGGTCACGTGCTTGATTATTGCCAGTTGAGCAGCATGATTCGTCACTGCTGAGCTCCATGCTTATTGCCTGCTGATTGCGTGGTTCGTGTCTGCTCAGCTCTTTGAGTATTGCCTCCTGAGGTCCCTGTTCGGTCGCCACCTGCCGGGGACCAGCCCCAACTGATCCAGGGTATTCGAAGGAGAGATGGCCTAGGCGACTATTTATATGCTAATCAGAGATGTCAAGAATAATAGTATGAGGAGAGCTCAGTAGGAAAATTCGGTGGAGAAAAGAGACTGAGGAGCTTGGTTTACGCGGAAGACCAATCAAACTTCAAGACAAGAAGTTTGCACCACTTACGTAGGCCGCAGGCGCCCTCTCGAATGGCGAAAGGTGCCTCAGCCTAGACACCTTCTCGAGTGGGTCTTAGCAGCCCAGGCATAATTAGGAAGCGTGGTGGGTTCCGCGCTCCAGATGGAGACTCAGCTGGAAGTTAAAGGGAAGAATGACAAGGAACTTTATGAATTGGAGCTGTAAGTTACCTCTTTGACAGAGAGAGCGAGATGGTGGTGGGGGACAGCCCCCAGTGAAATCAGAGGTGAGAGCACAAAGCAATACAGTAGGCAGACTCCGGTTTTTGGGGGGAGATGCTCGAGAATATCCGGGTGGACTCCTGAGGCTCGATCCCGCATTTGCGTATGCCGAGCCTCCTTCCTCATGACCTTTGTCCAGAGTGGAATGCCTCCCCGGCTCCCGGCACATGATCAGTGCATGCTCAGTCACGATATCAGTGCCTGCTCAGCCACGTGATCACTGACGGCACAGTCACGTGATCAGCGCCTCTCAGTCACGTGATCACCGTATGATAAACACGTGATCAGTGAACGACCAGCCAGGTGATCACTGCATGCGCGGTCAGGTGGTCAGTTCCTGATCAGCCACCTGATCAGTGCGTGCACAGTCCCCTGATCAGCGCCTGTCAGTCACTGATCACTGCCTGATAAACCCGTGATCAGTGCCCGAACAGCCACGTCATCAGTGCATGCGCAGTCACGTGATCAGTGCATGATAGCCACGTGATCAGTGCGTGCACAGTCCCATGATCAGCGCCTGTCAGTCACTGATCATTGCCTGAGAAACACGTGATCAGTGCATGATGAGCCATGTGATCAGTGCCCGATCAGCCACGTCATCAGTGCATGCGCAGTCACGTCATCAGTGCATGATAGCCACGTGATCAGTGCCTGCTCAGTCACGTGATCTGGACTTGATCAGCCACGTGATCAGTGCCTGCAGAGTCACGTGATCAGGGCCTGCTGAGCTGCGTGATTCCTGCCGGCTCATCTGCATGACAATTGCCAGCTGAGCTGCGTGATTCCTGTCGGCTCATCTGCTTGACAATTGCCAGCTGAGCTGCGTGATTCCTGCCTGGTCACGTGCTTGATTATTGCCAGTTGAGCAGCATGATTCGTCACTGCTGAGCTCCATGCTTATTGCCTGCTGATTGCGTGGTTCGTGTCTGCTCAGCTCTTTGAGTATTGCCTCCTGAGGTCCCTGTTCGGTCGCCACCTGCCGGGGACCAGCCCCAACTGATCCAGGGTATTCGAAGGAGAGATGGCCTAGGCGACTATTTATATGCTAATCAGAGATGTCAAGAATAATAGTATGAGGAGAGCTCAGTAGGAAAATTCGGTGGAGAAAAGAGACTGAGGAGCTTGGTTTACGCGGAAGACCAATCAAACTTCAAGACAAGAAGTTTGCACCACTTACGTAGGCCGCAGGCGCCCTCTCGAATGGCGAAAGGTGCCTCAGCCTAGACACCTTCTCGAGTGGGTCTTAGCAGCCCAGGCATAATTAGGAAGCGTGGTGGGTTCCGCGCTCCAGATGGAGACTCAGCTGGAAGTTAAAGGGAAGAATGACAAGGAACTTTATGAATTGGAGCTGTAAGTTACCTCTTTGACAGAGAGAGCGAGATGGTGGTGGGGGACAGCCCCCAGTGAAATCAGAGGTGAGAGCACAAAGCAATACAGTAGGCAGACTCCGGTTTTTTGGGGGAGATGCTCGAGAATATCCGGGTGGACTCCTGAGGCTCGATCCCGCATTTGCGTATGCCGAGCCTCCTTCCTCATGACCTTTGTCCAGAGTGGAATGCCTCCCCGGCTCCCGGCACATGATCAGTGCATGCTCAGTCACGATATCAGTGCCTGCTCAGCCACGTGATCACTGACGGCACAGTCACGTGATCAGCGCCTCTCAGTCACGTGATCACCGTATGATAAACACGTGATCAGTGAGCGACCAGCCAGGTGATCACTGCATGCGCGGTCAGGTGGTCAGTTCCTGATCAGCCACCTGATCAGTGCGTGCACAGTCCCCTGATCAGCGCCTGTCAGTCACTGATCACTGCCTGATAAACCCGTGATCAGTGCCCGAACAGCCACGTCATCAGTGCATGCGCAGTCACGTGATCAGTGCATGATAGCCACGTGATCAGTGCGTGCACAGTCCCATGATCAGCGCCTGTCAGTCACTGATCATTGCCTGAGAAACACGTGATCAGTGCATGATGAGCCATGTGATCAGTGCCCGATCAGCCACGTCATCAGTGCATGCGCAGTCACGTCATCAGTGCATGATAGCCACGTGATCAGTGCCTGCTCAGTCACGTGATCTGGACTTGATCAGCCACGTGATCAGTGCCTGCAGAGTCACGTGATCAGGGCCTGCTGAGCTGCGTGATTCCTGCCGGCTCATCTGCATGACAATTGCCATCTGAGCTGCGTGATTCCTGTCGGCTCATCTGCTTGACAATTGCCAGCTGAGCTGCGTGATTCCTGCCTGGTCACGTGCTTGATTATTGCCAGTTGAGCAGCATGATTCGTCACTGCTGAGCTCCATGCTTATTGCCTGCTGATTGCGTGGTTCGTGTCTGCTCAGCTCTTTGAGTATTGCCTCCTGAGGTCCCTGTTCGGTCGCCACCTGCCGGGGACCAGCCCCAACTGATCCAGGGTATTCGAAGGAGAGATGGCCTAGGCGACTATTTATATGCTAATCAGAGATGTCAAGAATAATAGTATGAGGAGAGCTCAGTAGGAAAATTCGGTGGAGAAAAGAGACTGAGGAGCTTGGTTTACGCGGAAGACCAATCAAACTTCAAGACAAGAAGTTTGCACCACTTACGTAGGCCGCAGGCGCCCTCTCGAATAGCGAAAGGTGCCTCACCCTAGACACCTTCTCGAGTGGGTCTTAGCAGCCCAGGCATAATTAGGAAGCGTGGTGGGTTCCGCGCTCCAGATGGAGACTCAGCTGGAAGTTAAAGGGAAGAATGACAAGGAACTTTATGAATTGGAGCTGTAAGTTACCTCTTTGACAGAGAGAGCGAGATGGTGGTGGGGGACAGCCCCCAGTGAAATCAGAGGTGAGAGCACAAAGCAATACAGTAGGCAGACTCCGGTTTTTTTGGGGGGAGATGCTCGAGAATATCCGGGTGGACTCCTGAGGCTCGATCCCGCATTTGCGTATGCCGAGCCTCCTTCCTCATGACCTTTGTCCAGAGTGGAATGCCTCCCCGGCTCCCGGCACATGATCAGTGCATGCTCAGTCACGATATCAGTGCCTGCTCAGCCACGTGATCACTGACGGCACAGTCACGTGATCAGCGCCTCTCAGTCACGTGATCACCGTATGATAAACACGTGATCAGTGAACGACCAGCCAGGTGATCACTGCATGCGCGGTCAGGTGGTCAGTTCCTGATCAGCCACCTGATCAGTGCGTGCACAGTCCCCTGATCAGCGCCTGTCAGTCACTGATCACTGCCTGATAAACCCGTGATCAGTGCCCGAACAGCCACGTCATCAGTGCATGCGCAGTCACGTGATCAGTGCATGATAGCCACGTGATCAGTGCGTGCACAGTCCCATGATCAGCGCCTGTCAGTCACTGATCATTGCCTGAAAACACGTGATCAGTGCATGATGAGCCATGTGATCAGTGCCCGATCAGCCACGTCATCAGTGCATGCGCAGTCACGTCATCAGTGCATGATAGCCACGTGATCAGTGCCTGCTCAGTCACGTGATCTGGACTTGATCAGCCACGTGATCAGTGCCTGCAGAGTCACGTGATCAGGGCCTGCTGAGCTGCGTGATTCCTGCCGGCTCATCTGCATGACAATTGCCATCTGAGCTGCGTGATTCCTGTCGGCTCATCTGCTTGACAATTGCCAGCTGAGCTGCGTGATTCCTGCCTGGTCACGTGCTTGATTATTGCCAGTTGAGCAGCATGATTCGTCACTGCTGAGCTCCATGCTTATTGCCTGCTGATTGCGTGGTTCGTGTCTGCTCAGCTCTTTGAGTATTGCCTCCTGAGGTCCCTGTTCGGTCGCCACCTGCCGGGGACCAGCCCCAACTGATCCAGGGTATTCGAAGGAGAGATGGCCTAGGCGACTATTTATATGCTAATCAGAGATGTCAAGAATAATAGTATGAGGAGAGCTCAGTAGGAAAATTCGGTGGAGAAAAGAGACTGAGGAGCTTGGTTTACGCGGAAGACCAATCAAACTTCAAGACAAGAAGTTTGCACCACTTACGTAGGCCGCAGGCGCCCTCTCGAATGGCGAAAGGTGCCTCAGCCTAGACACCTTCTCGAGTGGGTCTTAGCAGCCCAGGCATAATTAGGAAGCGTGGTGGGTTCCGCGCTCCAGATGGAGACTCAGCTGGAAGTTAAAGGGAAGAATGACAAGGAACTTTATGAATTGGAGCTGTAAGTTAACTCTTTGACAGAGAGAGCGAGATGGTGGTGGGGGACAGCCCCCAGTGAAATCAGAGGTGAGAGCACAAAGCAATACAGTAGGCAGACTCCGGTTTTTTGGGGGAGATGCTCGAGAATATCCGGGTGGACTCCTGAGGCTCGATCCCGCATTTGCGTATGCCGAGCCTCCTTCCTCATGACCTTTGTCCAGAGTGGAATGCCTCCCCGGCTCCCGGCACATGATCAGTGCATGCTCAGTCACGATATCAGTGCCTGCTCAGCCACGTGATCACTGACGGCACAGTCACGTGATCAGCGCCTCTCAGTCACGTGATCACCGTATGATAAACACGTGATCAGTGAACGACCAGCCAGGTGATCACTGCATGCGCGGTCAGGTGGTCAGTTCCTGATCAGCCACCTGATCAGTGCGTGCACAGTCCCCTGATCAGCGCCTGTCAGTCACTGATCACTGCCTGATAAACCCGTGATCAGTGCCCGAACAGCCACGTCATCAGTGCATGCGCAGTCACGTGATCAGTGCATGATAGCCACGTGATCAGTGCGTGCACAGTCCCATGATCAGCGCCTGTCAGTCACTGATCATTGCCTGATAAACACGTGATCAGTGCATGATGAGCCATGTGATCAGTGCCCGATCAGCCACGTCATCAGTGCATGCGCAGTCACGTCATCAGTGCATGATAGCCACGTGATCAGTGCCTGCTCAGTCACGTGATCTGGACTTGATCAGCCACGTGATCAGTGCCTGCAGAGTCACGTGATCAGGGCCTGCTGAGCTGCGTGATTCCTGCCGGCTCATCTGCATGACAATTGCCAGCTGAGCTGCGTGATTCCTGTCGGCTCATCTGCTTGACAATTGCCAGCTGAGCTGCGTGATTCCTGCCTGGTCACGTGCTTGATTATTGCCAGTTGAGCAGCATGATTCGTCACTGCTGAGCTCCATGCTTATTGCCTGCTGATTGCGTGGTTCGTGTCTGCTCAGCTCTTTGAGTATTGCCTCCTGAGGTCCCTGTTCGGTCGCCACCTGCCGGGGACCAGCCCCAACTGATCCAGGGTATTCGAAGGAGAGATGGCCTAGGCGACTATTTATATGCTAATCAGAGATGTCAAGAATAATAGTATGAGGAGAGCTCAGTAGGAAAATTCGGTGGAGAAAAGAGACTGAGGAGCTTGGTTTACGCGGAAGACCAATCAAACTTCAAGACAAGAAGTTTGCACCACTTACGTAGGCCGCAGGCGCCCTCTCGAATGGCGAAAGGTGCCTCACCCTAGACACCTTCTCGAGTGGGTCTTAGCAGCCCAGGCATAATTAGGAAGCGTGGTGGGTTCCGCGCTCCAGATGGAGACTCAGCTGGAAGTTAAAGGGAAGAATGACAAGGAACTTTATGAATTGGAGCTGTAAGTTACCTCTTTGACAGAGAGAGCGAGATGGTGGTGGGGGACAGCCCCCAGTGAAATCAGAGGTGAGAGCACAAAGCAATACAGTAGGCAGACTCCGGTTTTTGGGGGAGATGCTCGAGAATATCCGGGTGGACTCCTGAGGCTCGATCCCGCATTTGCGTATGCCGAGCCTCCTTCCTCATGACCTTTGTCCAGAGTGGAATGCCTCCCCGGCTCCCGGCACATGATCAGTGCATGCTCAGTCACGATATCAGTGCCTGCTCAGCCACGTGATCACTGACGGCACAGTCACGTGATCAGCGCCTCTCAGTCACGTGATCACCGTATGATAAACACGTGATCAGTGAACGACCAGCCAGGTGATCACTGCATGCGCGGTCAGGTGGTCAGTTCCTGATCAGCCACCTGATCAGTGCGTGCACAGTCCCCTGATCAGCGCCTGTCAGTCACTGATCACTGCCTGATAAACCCGTGATCAGTGCCCGAACAGCCACGTCATCAGTGCATGCGCAGTCACGTGATCAGTGCATGATAGCCACGTGATCAGTGCGTGCACAGTCCCATGATCAGCGCCTGTCAGTCACTGATCATTGCCTGATAAACACGTGATCAGTGCATGATGAGCCATGTGATCAGTGCCCGATCAGCCACGTCATCAGTGCATGCGCAGTCACGTCATCAGTGCATGATAGCCACGTGATCAGTGCCTGCTCAGTCACGTGATCTGGACTTGATCAGCCACGTGATCAGTGCCTGCAGAGTCACGTGATCAGGGCCTGCTGAGCTGCGTGATTCCTGCCGGCTCATCTGCATGACAATTGCCAGCTGAGCTGCGTGATTCCTGTCGGCTCATCTGCTTGACAATTGCCAGCTGAGCTGCGTGATTCCTGCCTGGTCACGTGCTTGATTATTGCCAGTTGAGCAGCATGATTCGTCACTGCTGAGCTCCATGCTTATTGCCTGCTGATTGCGTGGTTCGTGTCTGCTCAGCTCTTTGAGTATTGCCTCCTGAGGTCCCTGTTCGGTCGCCACCTGCCGGGGACCAGCCCCAACTGATCCAGGGTATTCGAAGGAGAGATGGCCTAGGCGACTATTTATATGCTAATCAGAGATGTCAAGAATAATAGTATGAGGAGAGCTCAGTAGGAAAATTCGGTGGAGAAAAGAGACTGAGGAGCTTGGTTTACGCGGAAGACCAATCAAACTTCAAGACAAGAAGTTTGCACCACTTACGTAGGCCGCAGGCGCCCTCTCGAATGGCGAAAGGTGCCTCACCCTAGACACCTTCTCGAGTGGGTCTTAGCAGCCCAGGCATAATTAGGAAGCGTGGTGGGTTCCGCGCTCCAGATGGAGACTCAGCTGGAAGTTAAAGGGAAGAATGACAAGGAACTTTATGAATTGGAGCTGTAAGTTACCTCTTTGACAGAGAGAGCGAGATGGTGGTGGGGGACAGCCCCCAGTGAAATCAGAGGTGAGAGCACAAAGCAATACAGTAGGCAGACTCCGGTTTTTGGGGGGAGATGCTCGAGAATATCCGGGTGGACTCCTGAGGCTCGATCCCGCATTTGCGTATGCCGAGCCTCCTTCCTCATGACCTTTGTCCAGAGTGGAATGCCTCCCCGGCTCCCGGCACATGATCAGTGCATGCTCAGTCACGATATCAGTGCCTGCTCAGCCACGTGATCACTGACGGCACAGTCACGTGATCAGCGCCTCTCAGTCACGTGATCACCGTATGATAAACACGTGATCAGTGAACGACCAGCCAGGTGATCACTGCATGCGCGGTCAGGTGGTCAGTTCCTGATCAGCCACCTGATCAGTGCGTGCACAGTCCCCTGATCAGCGCCTGTCAGTCACTGATCACTGCCTGATAAACCCGTGATCAGTGCCCGAACAGCCACGTCATCAGTGCATGCGCAGTCACGTGATCAGTGCATGATAGCCACGTGATCAGTGCGTGCACAGTCCCATGATCAGCGCCTGTCAGTCACTGATCATTGCCTGAAAACACGTGATCAGTGCATGATGAGCCATGTGATCAGTGCCCGATCAGCCACGTCATCAGTGCATGCGCAGTCACGTCATCAGTGCATGATAGCCACGTGATCAGTGCCTGCTCAGTCACGTGATCTGGACTTGATCAGCCACGTGATCAGTGCCTGCAGAGTCACGTGATCAGGGCCTGCTGAGCTGCGTGATTCCTGCCGGCTCATCTGCATGACAATTGCCATCTGAGCTGCGTGATTCCTGTCGGCTCATCTGCTTGACAATTGCCAGCTGAGCTGCGTGATTCCTGCCTGGTCACGTGCTTGATTATTGCCAGTTGAGCAGCATGATTCGTCACTGCTGAGCTCCATGCTTATTGCCTGCTGATTGCGTGGTTCGTGTCTGCTCAGCTCTTTGAGTATTGCCTCCTGAGGTCCCTGTTCGGTCGCCACCTGCCGGGGACCAGCCCCAACTGATCCAGGGTATTCGAAGGAGAGATGGCCTAGGCGACTATTTATATGCTAATCAGAGATGTCAAGAATAATAGTATGAGGAGAGCTCAGTAGGAAAATTCGGTGGAGAAAAGAGACTGAGGAGCTTGGTTTACGCGGAAGACCAATCAAACTTCAAGACAAGAAGTTTGCACCACTTACGTAGGCCGCAGGCGCCCTCTCGAATGGCGAAAGGTGCCTCAGCCTAGACACCTTCTCGAGTGGGTCTTAGCAGCCCAGGCATAATTAGGAAGCGTGGTGGGTTCCGCGCTCCAGATGGAGACTCAGCTGGAAGTTAAAGGGAAGAATGACAAGGAACTTTATGAATTGGAGCTGTAAGTTACCTCTTTGACAGAGAGAGCGAGATGGTGGTGGGGGACAGCCCCCAGTGAAATCAGAGGTGAGAGCACAAAGCAATACAGTAGGCAGACTCCGGTTTTTTTGGGGGGAGATGCTCGAGAATATCCGGGTGGACTCCTGAGGCTCGATCCCGCATTTGCGTATGCCGAGCCTCCTTCCTCATGACCTTTGTCCAGAGTGGAATGCCTCCCCGGCTCCCGGCACATGATCAGTGCATGCTCAGTCACGATATCAGTGCCTGCTCAGCCACGTGATCACTGACGGCACAGTCACGTGATCAGCGCCTCTCAGTCACGTGATCACCGTATGATAAACACGTGATCAGTGAACGACCAGCCAGGTGATCACTGCATGCGCGGTCAGGTGGTCAGTTCCTGATCAGCCACCTGATCAGTGCGTGCACAGTCCCCTGATCAGCGCCTGTCAGTCACTGATCACTGCCTGATAAACCCGTGATCAGTGCCCGAACAGCCACGTCATCAGTGCATGCGCAGTCACGTGATCAGTGCATGATAGCCACGTGATCAGTGCGTGCACAGTCCCATGATCAGCGCCTGTCAGTCACTGATCATTGCCTGAAAACACGTGATCAGTGCATGATGAGCCATGTGATCAGTGCCCGATCAGCCACGTCATCAGTGCATGCGCAGTCACGTCATCAGTGCATGATAGCCACGTGATCAGTGCCTGCTCAGTCACGTGATCTGGACTTGATCAGCCACGTGATCAGTGCCTGCAGAGTCACGTGATCAGGGCCTGCTGAGCTGCGTGATTCCTGCCGGCTCATCTGCATGACAATTGCCATCTGAGCTGCGTGATTCCTGTCGGCTCATCTGCTTGACAATTGCCAGCTGAGCTGCGTGATTCCTGCCTGGTCACGTGCTTGATTATTGCCAGTTGAGCAGCATGATTCGTCACTGCTGAGCTCCATGCTTATTGCCTGCTGATTGCGTGGTTCGTGTCTGCTCAGCTCTTTGAGTATTGCCTCCTGAGGTCCCTGTTCGGTCGCCACCTGCCGGGGACCAGCCCCAACTGATCCAGGGTATTCGAAGGAGAGATGGCCTAGGCGACTATTTATATGCTAATCAGAGATGTCAAGAATAATAGTATGAGGAGAGCTCAGTAGGAAAATTCGGTGGAGAAAAGAGACTGAGGAGCTTGGTTTACGCGGAAGACCAATCAAACTTCAAGACAAGAAGTTTGCACCACTTACGTAGGCCGCAGGCGCCCTCTCGAATAGCGAAAGGTGCCTCAGCCTAGACACCTTCTCGAGTGGGTCTTAGCAGCCCAGGCATAATTAGGAAGCGTGGTGGGTTCCGCGCTCCAGATGGAGACTCAGCTGGAAGTTAAAGGGAAGAATGACAAGGAACTTTATGAATTGGAGCTGTAAGTTACCTCTTTGACAGAGAGAGCGAGATGGTGGTGGGGGACAGCCCCAGTGAAATCAGAGGTGAGAGCACAAAGCAATACAGTAGGCAGACTCCGGTTTTTTTGGGGGAGATGCTCGAGAATATCCGGGTGGACTCCTGAGGCTCGATCCCGCATTTGCGTATGCCGAGCCTCCTTCCTCATGACCTTTGTCCAGAGTGGAATGCCTCCCCGGCTCCCGGCACATGATCAGTGCATGCTCAGTCACGATATCAGTGCCTGCTCAGCCACGTGATCACTGACGGCACAGTCACGTGATCAGCGCCTCTCAGTCACGTGATCACCGTATGATAAACACGTGATCAGTGAACGACCAGCCAGGTGATCACTGCATGCGCGGTCAGGTGGTCAGTTCCTGATCAGCCACCTGATCAGTGCGTGCACAGTCCCCTGATCAGCGCCTGTCAGTCACTGATCACTGCCTGATAAACCCGTGATCAGTGCCCGAACAGCCACGTCATCAGTGCATGCGCAGTCACGTGATCAGTGCATGATAGCCACGTGATCAGTGCGTGCACAGTCCCATGATCAGCGCCTGTCAGTCACTGATCATTGCCTGATAAACACGTGATCAGTGCATGATGAGCCATGTGATCAGTGCCCGATCAGCCACGTCATCAGTGCATGCGCAGTCACGTCATCAGTGCATGATAGCCACGTGATCAGTGCCTGCTCAGTCACGTGATCTGGACTTGATCAGCCACGTGATCAGTGCCTGCAGAGTCACGTGATCAGGGCCTGCTGAGCTGCGTGATTCCTGCCGGCTCATCTGCATGACAATTGCCATCTGAGCTGCGTGATTCCTGTCGGCTCATCTGCTTGACAATTGCCAGCTGAGCTGCGTGATTCCTGCCTGGTCACGTGCTTGATTATTGCCAGTTGAGCAGCATGATTCGTCACTGCTGAGCTCCATGCTTATTGCCTGCTGATTGCGTGGTTCGTGTCTGCTCAGCTCTTTGAGTATTGCCTCCTGAGGTCCCTGTTCGGTCGCCACCTGCCGGGGACCAGCCCCAACTGATCCAGGGTATTCGAAGGAGAGATGGCCTAGGCGACTATTTATATGCTAATCAGAGATGTCAAGAATAATAGTATGAGGAGAGCTCAGTAGGAAAATTCGGTGGAGAAAAGAGACTGAGGAGCTTGGTTTACGCGGAAGACCAATCAAACTTCAAGACAAGAAGTTTGCACCACTTACGTAGGCCGCAGGCGCCCTCTCGAATGGCGAAAGGTGCCTCAGCCTAGACACCTTCTCGAGTGGGTCTTAGCAGCCCAGGCATAATTAGGAAGCGTGGTGGGTTCCGCGCTCCAGATGGAGACTCAGCTGGAAGTTAAAGGGAAGAATGACAAGGAACTTTATGAATTGGAGCTGTAAGTTACCTCTTTGACAGAGAGAGCGAGATGGTGGTGGGGGACAGCCCCCAGTGAAATCAGAGGTGAGAGCACAAAGCAATACAGTAGGCAGACTCCGGTTTTTTGGGGGGAGATGCTCGAGAATATCCGGGTGGACTCCTGAGGCTCGATCCCGCATTTGCGTATGCCGAGCCTCCTTCCTCATGACCTTTGTCCAGAGTGGAATGCCTCCCCGGCTCCCGGCACATGATCAGTGCATGCTCAGTCACGATATCAGTGCCTGCTCAGCCACGTGATCACTGACGGCACAGTCACGTGATCAGCGCCTCTCAGTCACGTGATCACCGTATGATAAACACGTGATCAGTGAACGACCAGCCAGGTGATCACTGCATGCGCGGTCAGGTGGTCAGTTCCTGATCAGCCACCTGATCAGTGCGTGCACAGTCCCCTGATCAGCGCCTGTCAGTCACTGATCACTGCCTGATAAACCCGTGATCAGTGCCCGAACAGCCACGTCATCAGTGCATGCGCAGTCACGTGATCAGTGCATGATAGCCACGTGATCAGTGCGTGCACAGTCCCATGATCAGCGCCTGTCAGTCACTGATCATTGCCTGATAAACACGTGATCAGTGCATGATGAGCCATGTGATCAGTGCCCGATCAGCCACGTCATCAGTGCATGCGCAGTCACGTCATCAGTGCATGATAGCCACGTGATCAGTGCCTGCTCAGTCACGTGATCTGGACTTGATCAGCCACGTGATCAGTGCCTGCAGAGTCACGTGATCAGGGCCTGCTGAGCTGCGTGATTCCTGCCGGCTCATCTGCATGACAATTGCCATCTGAGCTGCGTGATTCCTGTCGGCTCATCTGCTTGACAATTGCCAGCTGAGCTGCGTGATTCCTGCCTGGTCACGTGCTTGATTATTGCCAGTTGAGCAGCATGATTCGTCACTGCTGAGCTCCATGCTTATTGCCTGCTGATTGCGTGGTTCGTGTCTGCTCAGCTCTTTGAGTATTGCCTCCTGAGGTCCCTGTTCGGTCGCCACCTGCCGGGGACCAGCCCCAACTGATCCAGGGTATTCGAAGGAGAGATGGCCTAGGCGACTATTTATATGCTAATCAGAGATGTCAAGAATAATAGTATGAGGAGAGCTCAGTAGGAAAATTCGGTGGAGAAAAGAGACTGAGGAGCTTGGTTTACGCGGAAGACCAATCAAACTTCAAGACAAGAAGTTTGCACCACTTACGTAGGCCGCAGGCGCCCTCTCGAATGGCGAAAGGTGCCTCAGCCTAGACACCTTCTCGAGTGGGTCTTAGCAGCCCAGGCATAATTAGGAAGCGTGGTGGGTTCCGCGCTCCAGATGGAGACTCAGCTGGAAGTTAAAGGGAAGAATGACAAGGAACTTTATGAATTGGAGCTGTAAGTTACCTCTTTGACAGAGAGAGCGAGATGGTGGTGGGGGACAGCCCCCAGTGAAATCAGAGGTGAGAGCACAAAGCAATACAGTAGGCAGACTCCGGTTTTTGGGGGGAGATGCTCGAGAATATCCGGGTGGACTCCTGAGGCTCGATCCCGCATTTGCGTATGCCGAGCCTCCTTCCTCATGACCTTTGTCCAGAGTGGAATGCCTCCCCGGCTCCCGGCACATGATCAGTGCATGCTCAGTCACGATATCAGTGCCTGCTCAGCCACGTGATCACTGACGGCACAGTCACGTGATCAGCGCCTCTCAGTCACGTGATCACCGTATGATAAACACGTGATCAGTGAACGACCAGCCAGGTGATCACTGCATGCGCGGTCAGGTGGTCAGTTCCTGATCAGCCACCTGATCAGTGCGTGCACAGTCCCCTGATCAGCGCCTGTCAGTCACTGATCACTGCCTGATAAACCCGTGATCAGTGCCCGAACAGCCACGTCATCAGTGCATGCGCAGTCACGTGATCAGTGCATGATAGCCACGTGATCAGTGCGTGCACAGTCCCATGATCAGCGCCTGTCAGTCACTGATCATTGCCTGATAAACACGTGATCAGTGCATGATGAGCCATGTGATCAGTGCCCGATCAGCCACGTCATCAGTGCATGCGCAGTCACGTCATCAGTGCATGATAGCCACGTGATCAGTGCCTGCTCAGTCACGTGATCTGGACTTGATCAGCCACGTGATCAGTGCCTGCAGAGTCACGTGATCAGGGCCTGCTGAGCTGCGTGATTCCTGCCGGCTCATCTGCATGACAATTGCCATCTGAGCTGCGTGATTCCTGTCGGCTCATCTGCTTGACAATTGCCAGCTGAGCTGCGTGATTCCTGCCTGGTCACGTGCTTGATTATTGCCAGTTGAGCAGCATGATTCGTCACTGCTGAGCTCCATGCTTATTGCCTGCTGATTGCGTGGTTCGTGTCTGCTCAGCTCTTTGAGTATTGCCTCCTGAGGTCCCTGTTCGGTCGCCACCTGCCGGGGACCAGCCCCAACTGATCCAGGGTATTCGAAGGAGAGATGGCCTAGGCGACTATTTATATGCTAATCAGAGATGTCAAGAATAATAGTATGAGGAGAGCTCAGTAGGAAAATTCGGTGGAGAAAAGAGACTGAGGAGCTTGGTTTACGCGGAAGACCAATCAAACTTCAAGACAAGAAGTTTGCACCACTTACGTAGGCCGCAGGCGCCCTCTCGAATGGCGAAAGGTGCCTCAGCCTAGACACCTTCTCGAGTGGGTCTTAGCAGCCCAGGCATAATTAGGAAGCGTGGTGGGTTCCGCGCTCCAGATGGAGACTCAGCTGGAAGTTAAAGGGAAGAATGACAAGGAACTTTATGAATTGGAGCTGTAAGTTACCTCTTTGACAGAGAGAGCGAGATGGTGGTGGGGGACAGCCCCCAGTGAAATCAGAGGTGAGAGCACAAAGCAATACAGTAGGCAGACTCCGGTTTTTTTGGGGGGAGATGCTCGAGAATATCCGGGTGGACTCCTGAGGCTCGATCCCGCATTTGCGTATGCCGAGCCTCCTTCCTCATGACCTTTGTCCAGAGTGGAATGCCTCCCCGGCTCCCGGCACATGATCAGTGCATGCTCAGTCACGATATCAGTGCCTGCTCAGCCACGTGATCACTGACGGCACAGTCACGTGATCAGCGCCTCTCAGTCACGTGATCACCGTATGATAAACACGTGATCAGTGAGCGACCAGCCAGGTGATCACTGCATGCGCGGTCAGGTGGTCAGTTCCTGATCAGCCACCTGATCAGTGCGTGCACAGTCCCCTGATCAGCGCCTGTCAGTCACTGATCAATGCCTGATAAACACGTGATCAGTGCCCGAACAGCCACGTCATCAGTGCATGCGCAGTCACGTGATCAGTGCATGATAGCCACGTGATCAGTGCGTGCACAGTCCCATGATCAGCGCCTGTCAGTCACTGATCATTGCCTGATAAACACGTGATCAGTGCATGATGAGCCATGTGATCAGTGCCCGATCAGCCACGTCATCAGTGCATGCGCAGTCACGTCATCAGTGCATGATAGCCACGTGATCAGTGCCTGCTCAGTCAGGTGATCTGGACTTGATCAGCCACGTGATCAGTGCCTGCAGAGTCACGTGATCAGGGCCTGCTGAGCTGCGTGATTCCTGCCGGCTCATCTGCATGACAATTGCCATCTGAGCTGCGTGATTCCTGTCGGCTCATCTGCTTGACAATTGCCAGCTGAGCTGCGTGATTCCTGCCTGGTCACGTGCTTGATTATTGCCAGTTGAGCAGCATGATTCGTCACTGCTGAGCTCCATGCTTATTGCCTGCTGATTGCGTGGTTCGTGTCTGCTCAGCTCTTTGAGTATTGCCTCCTGAGGTCCCTGTTCGGTCGCCACCTGCCGGGGACCAGCCCCAACTGATCCAGGGTATTCGAAGGAGAGATGGCCTAGGCGACTATTTATATGCTAATCAGAGATGTCAAGAATAATAGTATGAGGAGAGCTCAGTAGGAAAATTCGGTGGAGAAAAGAGACTGAGGAGCTTGGTTTACGCGGAAGACCAATCAAACTTCAAGACAAGAAGTTTGCACCACTTACGTAGGCCGCAGGCGCCCTCTCGAATGGCGAAAGGTGCCTCAGCCTAGACACCTTCTCGAGTGGGTCTTAGCAGCCCAGGCATAATTAGGAAGCGTGGTGGGTTCCGCGCTCCAGATGGAGACTCAGCTGGAAGTTAAAGGGAAGAATGACAAGGAACTTTATGAATTGGAGCTGTAAGTTACCTCTTTGACAGAGAGAGCGAGATGGTGGTGGGGGACAGCCCCCAGTGAAATCAGAGGTGAGAGCACAAAGCAATACAGTAGGCAGACTCCGGTTTTTGGGGGAGATGCTCGAGAATATCCGGGTGGACTCCTGAGGCTCGATCCCGCATTTGCGTATGCCGAGCCTCCTTCCTCATGACCTTTGTCCAGAGTGGAATGCCTCCCCGGCTCCCGGCACATGATCAGTGCATGCTCAGTCACGATATCAGTGCCTGCTCAGCCACGTGATCACTGACGGCACAGTCACGTGATCAGCGCCTCTCAGTCACGTGATCACCGTATGATAAACACGTGATCAGTGAACGACCAGCCACGTGATCACTGCATGCGCGGTCAGGTGGTCAGTTCCTGATCAGCCACCTGATCAGTGCGTGCACAGTCCCCTGATCAGCGCCTGTCAGTCACTGATCACTGCCTGATAAACCCGTGATCAGTGCCCGAACAGCCACGTCATCAGTGCATGCGCAGTCACGTGATCAGTGCATGATAGCCACGTGATCAGTGCGTGCACAGTCCCATGATCAGCGCCTGTCAGTCACTGATCATTGCCTGATAAACACGTGATCAGTGCATGATGAGCCATGTGATCAGTGCCCGATCAGCCACGTCATCAGTGCATGCGCAGTCACGTCATCAGTGCATGATAGCCACGTGATCAGTGCCTGCTCAGTCACGTGATCTGGACTTGATCAGCCACGTGATCAGTGCCTGCAGAGTCACGTGATCAGGGCCTGCTGAGCTGCGTGATTCCTGCCGGCTCATCTGCATGACAATTGCCATCTGAGCTGCGTGATTCCTGTCGGCTCATCTGCTTGACAATTGCCAGCTGAGCTGCGTGATTCCTGCCTGGTCACGTGCTTGATTATTGCCAGTTGAGCAGCATGATTCGTCACTGCTGAGCTCCATGCTTATTGCCTGCTGATTGCGTGGTTCGTGTCTGCTCAGCTCTTTGAGTATTGCCTCCTGAGGTCCCTGTTCGGTCGCCACCTGCCGGGGACCAGCCCCAACTGATCCAGGGTATTCGAAGGAGAGATGGCCTAGGCGACTATTTATATGCTAATCAGAGATGTCAAGAATAATAGTATGAGGAGAGCTCAGTAGGAAAATTCGGTGGAGAAAAGAGACTGAGGAGCTTGGTTTACGCGGAAGACCAATCAAACTTCAAGACAAGAAGTTTGCACCACTTACGTAGGCCGCAGGCGCCCTCTCGAATGGCGAAAGGTGCCTCACCTAGACACCTTCTCGAGTGGGTCTTAGCAGCCCAGGCATAATTAGGAAGCGTGGTGGGTTCCGCGCTCCAGATGGAGACTCAGCTGGAAGTTAAAGGGAAGAATGACAAGGAACTTTATGAATTGGAGCTGTAAGTTACCTCTTTGACAGAGAGAGCGAGATGGTGGTGGGGGACAGCCCCCAGTGAAATCAGAGGTGAGAGCACAAAGCAATACAGTAGGCAGACTCCGGTTTTTGGGGGAGATGCTCGAGAATATCCGGGTGGACTCCTGAGGCTCGATCCCGCATTTGCGTATGCCGAGCCTCCTTCCTCATGACCTTTGTCCAGAGTGGAATGCCTCCCCGGCTCCCGGCACATGATCAGTGCATGCTCAGTCACGATATCAGTGCCTGCTCAGCCACGTGATCACTGACGGCACAGTCACGTGATCAGCGCCTCTCAGTCACGTGATCACCGTATGATAAACACGTGATCAGTGAACGACCAGCCACGTGATCACTGCATGCGCGGTCAGGTGGTCAGTTCCTGATCAGCCACCTGATCAGTGCGTGCACAGTCCCCTGATCAGCGCCTGTCAGTCACTGATCACTGCCTGATAAACCCGTGATCAGTGCCCGAACAGCCACGTCATCAGTGCATGCGCAGTCACGTGATCAGTGCATGATAGCCACGTGATCAGTGCGTGCACAGTCCCATGATCAGCGCCTGTCAGTCACTGATCATTGCCTGATAAACACGTGATCAGTGCATGATGAGCCATGTGATCAGTGCCCGATCAGCCACGTCATCAGTGCATGCGCAGTCACGTCATCAGTGCATGATAGCCACGTGATCAGTGCCTGCTCAGTCACGTGATCTGGACTTGATCAGCCACGTGATCAGTGCCTGCAGAGTCACGTGATCAGGGCCTGCTGAGCTGCGTGATTCCTGCCGGCTCATCTGCATGACAATTGCCATCTGAGCTGCGTGATTCCTGTCGGCTCATCTGCTTGACAATTGCCAGCTGAGCTGCGTGATTCCTGCCTGGTCACGTGCTTGATTATTGCCAGTTGAGCAGCATGATTCGTCACTGCTGAGCTCCATGCTTATTGCCTGCTGATTGCGTGGTTCGTGTCTGCTCAGCTCTTTGAGTATTGCCTCCTGAGGTCCCTGTTCGGTCGCCACCTGCCGGGGACCAGCCCCAACTGATCCAGGGTATTCGAAGGAGAGATGGCCTAGGCGACTATTTATATGCTAATCAGAGATGTCAAGAATAATAGTATGAGGAGAGCTCAGTAGGAAAATTCGGTGGAGAAAAGAGACTGAGGAGCTTGGTTTACGCGGAAGACCAATCAAACTTCAAGACAAGAAGTTTGCACCACTTACGTAGGCCGCAGGCGCCCTCTCGAATGGCGAAAGGTGCCTCAGCCTAGACACCTTCTCGAGTGGGTCTTAGCAGCCCAGGCATAATTAGGAAGCGTGGTGGGTTCCGCGCTCCAGATGGAGACTCAGCTGGAAGTTAAAGGGAAGAATGACAAGGAACTTTATGAATTGGAGCTGTAAGTTACCTCTTTGACAGAGAGAGCGAGATGGTGGTGGGGGACAGCCCCCAGTGAAATCAGAGGTGAGAGCACAAAGCAATACAGTAGGCAGACTCCGGTTTTTTTGGGGGAGATGCTCGAGAATATCCGGGTGGACTCCTGAGGCTCGATCCCGCATTTGCGTATGCCGAGCCTCCTTCCTCATGACCTTTGTCCAGAGTGGAATGCCTCCCCGGCTCCCGGCACATGATCAGTGCATGCTCAGTCACGATATCAGTGCCTGCTCAGCCACGTGATCACTGACGGCACAGTCACGTGATCAGCGCCTCTCAGTCACGTGATCACCGTATGATAAACACGTGATCAGTGAGCGACCAGCCAGGTGATCACTGCATGCGCGGTCAGGTGGTCAGTTCCTGATCAGCCACCTGATCAGTGCGTGCACAGTCCCCTGATCAGCGCCTGTCAGTCACTGATCACTGCCTGATAAACCCGTGATCAGTGCCCGAACAGCCACGTCATCAGTGCATGCGCAGTCACGTGATCAGTGCATGATAGCCACGTGATCAGTGCGTGCACAGTCCCATGATCAGCGCCTGTCAGTCACTGATCATTGCCTGAGAAACACGTGATCAGTGCATGATGAGCCATGTGATCAGTGCCCGATCAGCCACGTCATCAGTGCATGCGCAGTCCGTCATCAGTGCATGATAGCCACGTGATCAGTGCCTGCTCAGTCACGTGATCTGGACTTGATCAGCCACGTGATCAGTGCCTGCAGAGTCACGTGATCGGGGCCTGCTGAGCTGCGTGATTCCTGCCGGCTCATCTGCATGACAATTGCCATCTGAGCTGCGTGATTCCTGTCGGCTCATCTGCTTGACAATTGCCAGCTGAGCTGCGTGATTCCTGCCTGGTCACGTGCTTGATTGTTGCCAGTTGAGCAGCATGATTCGTCACTGCTGAGCTCCATGCTTATTGCCTGCTGATTGCGTGGTTCGTGTCTGCTCAGCTCTTTGAGTATTGCCTCCTGAGGTCCCTGTTCGGTCGCCACCTGCCGGGGACCAGCCCCAACTGATCCAGGGTATTCGAAGGAGAGATGGCCTAGGCGACTATTTATATGCTAATCAGAGATGTCAAGAATAATAGTATGAGGAGAGCTCAGTAGGAAAATTCGGTGGAGAAAAGAGACTGAGGAGCTTGGTTTACGCGGAAGACCAATCAAACTTCAAGACAAGAAGTTTGCACCACTTACGTAGGCCGCAGGCGCCCTCTCGAATGGCGAAAGGTGCCTCAGCCTAGACACCTTCTCGAGTGGGTCTTAGCAGCCCAGGCATAATTAGGAAGCGTGGTGGGTTCCGCGCTCCAGATGGAGACTCAGCTGGAAGTTAAAGGGAAGAATGACAAGGAACTTTATGAATTGGAGCTGTAAGTTACCTCTTTGACAGAGAGAGCGAGATGGTGGTGGGGGACAGCCCCCAGTGAAATCAGAGGTGAGAGCACAAAGCAATACAGTAGGCAGACTCCGGTTTTTTTGGGGGAGATGCTCGAGAATATCCGGGTGGACTCCTGAGGCTCGATCCCGCATTTGCGTATGCCGAGCCTCCTTCCTCATGACCTTTGTCCAGAGTGGAATGCCTCCCCGGCTCCCGGCACATGATCAGTGCATGCTCAGTCACGATATCAGTGCCTGCTCAGCCACGTGATCACTGACGGCACAGTCACGTGATCAGCGCCTCTCAGTCACGTGATCACCGTATGATAAACACGTGATCAGTGAGCGACCAGCCAGGTGATCACTGCATGCGCGGTCAGGTGGTCAGTTCCTGATCAGCCACCTGATCAGTGCGTGCACAGTCCCCTGATCAGCGCCTGTCAGTCACTGATCACTGCCTGATAAACCCGTGATCAGTGCCCGAACAGCCACGTCATCAGTGCATGCGCAGTCACGTGATCAGTGCATGATAGCCACGTGATCAGTGCGTGCACAGTCCCATGATCAGCGCCTGTCAGTCACTGATCATTGCCTGAGAAACACGTGATCAGTGCATGATGAGCCATGTGATCAGTGCCCGATCAGCCACGTCATCAGTGCATGCGCAGTCACGTCATCAGTGCATGATAGCCACGTGATCAGTGCCTGCTCAGTCACGTGATCTGGACTTGATCAGCCACGTGATCAGTGCCTGCAGAGTCACGTGATCAGGGCCTGCTGAGCTGCGTGATTCCTGCCGGCTCATCTGCATGACAATTGCCATCTGAGCTGCGTGATTCCTGTCGGCTCATCTGCTTGACAATTGCCAGCTGAGCTGCGTGATTCCTGCCTGGTCACGTGCTTGATTGTTGCCAGTTGAGCAGCATGATTCGTCACTGCTGAGCTCCATGCTTATTGCCTGCTGATTGCGTGGTTCGTGTCTGCTCAGCTCTTTGAGTATTGCCTCCTGAGGTCCCTGTTCGGTCGCCACCTGCCGGGGACCAGCCCCAACTGATCCAGGGTATTCGAAGGAGAGATGGCCTAGGCGACTATTTATATGCTAATCAGAGATGTCAAGAATAATAGTATGAGGAGAGCTCAGTAGGAAAATTCGGTGGAGAAAAGAGACTGAGGAGCTTGGTTTACGCGGAAGACCAATCAAACTTCAAGACAAGAAGTTTGCACCACTTACGTAGGCCGCAGGCGCCCTCTCGAATGGCGAAAGGTGCCTCAGCCTAGACACCTTCTCGAGTGGGTCTTAGCAGCCCAGGCATAATTAGGAAGCGTGGTGGGTTCCGCGCTCCAGATGGAGACTCAGCTGGAAGTTAAAGGGAAGAATGACAAGGAACTTTATGAATTGGAGCTGTAAGTTACCTCTTTGACAGAGAGAGCGAGATGGTGGTGGGGGACAGCCCCCAGTGAAATCAGAGGTGAGAGCACAAAGCAATACAGTAGGCAGACTCCGGTTTTTTTGGGGGGAGATGCTCGAGAATATCCGGGTGGACTCCTGAGGCTCGATCCCGCATTTGCGTATGCCGAGCCTCCTTCCTCATGACCTTTGTCCAGAGTGGAATGCCTCCCCGGCTCCCGGCACATGATCAGTGCATGCTCAGTCACGATATCAGTGCCTGCTCAGCCACGTGATCACTGACGGCACAGTCACGTGATCAGCGCCTCTCAGTCACGTGATCACCGTATGATAAACACGTGATCAGTGAACGACCAGCCAGGTGATCACTGCATGCGCGGTCAGGTGGTCAGTTCCTGATCAGCCACCTGATCAGTGCGTGCACAGTCCCCTGATCAGCGCCTGTCAGTCACTGATCACTGCCTGATAAACCCGTGATCAGTGCCCGAACAGCCACGTCATCAGTGCATGCGCAGTCACGTGATCAGTGCATGATAGCCACGTGATCAGTGCGTGCACAGTCCCATGATCAGCGCCTGTCAGTCACTGATCATTGCCTGAGAAACACGTGATCAGTGCATGATGAGCCATGTGATCAGTGCCCGATCAGCCACGTCATCAGTGCATGCGCAGTCACGTCATCAGTGCATGATAGCCACGTGATCAGTGCCTGCTCAGTCACGTGATCTGGACTTGATCAGCCACGTGATCAGTGCCTGCAGAGTCACGTGATCAGGGCCTGCTGAGCTGCGTGATTCCTGCCGGCTCATCTGCATGACAATTGCCATCTGAGCTGCGTGATTCCTGTCGGCTCATCTGCTTGACAATTGCCAGCTGAGCTGCGTGATTCCTGCCTGGTCACGTGCTTGATTATTGCCAGTTGAGCAGCATGATTCGTCACTGCTGAGCTCCATGCTTATTGCCTGCTGATTGCGTGGTTCGTGTCTGCTCAGCTCTTTGAGTATTGCCTCCTGAGGTCCCTGTTCGGTCGCCACCTGCCGGGGACCAGCCCCAACTGATCCAGGGTATTCGAAGGAGAGATGGCCTAGGCGACTATTTATATGCTAATCAGAGATGTCAAGAATAATAGTATGAGGAGAGCTCAGTAGGAAAATTCGGTGGAGAAAAGAGACTGAGGAGCTTGGTTTACGCGGAAGACCAATCAAACTTCAAGACAAGAAGTTTGCACCACTTACGTAGGCCGCAGGCGCCCTCTCGAATGGCGAAAGGTGCCTCAGCCTAGACACCTTCTCGAGTGGGTCTTAGCAGCCCAGGCATAATTAGGAAGCGTGGTGGGTTCCGCGCTCCAGATGGAGACTCAGCTGGAAGTTAAAGGGAAGAATGACAAGGAACTTTATGAATTGGAGCTGTAAGTTACCTCTTTGACAGAGAGAGCGAGATGGTGGTGGGGGACAGCCCCCAGTGAAATCAGAGGTGAGAGCACAAAGCAATACAGTAGGCAGACTCCGGTTTTTTTGGGGGGGAGATGCTCGAGAATATCCGGGTGGACTCCTGAGGCTCGATCCCGCATTTGCGTATGCCGAGCCTCCTTCCTCATGACCTTTGTCCAGAGTGGAATGCCTCCCCGGCTCCCGGCACATGATCAGTGCATGCTCAGTCACGATATCAGTGCCTGCTCAGCCACGTGATCACTGACGGCACAGTCACGTGATCAGCGCCTCTCAGTCACGTGATCACCGTATGATAAACACGTGATCAGTGAACGACCAGCCAGGTGATCACTGCATGCGCGGTCAGGTGGTCAGTTCCTGATCAGCCACCTGATCAGTGCGTGCACAGTCCCCTGATCAGCGCCTGTCAGTCACTGATCACTGCCTGATAAACCCGTGATCAGTGCCCGAACAGCCACGTCATCAGTGCATGCGCAGTCACGTGATCAGTGCATGATAGCCACGTGATCAGTGCGTGCACAGTCCCATGATCAGCGCCTGTCAGTCACTGATCATTGCCTGAAAACACGTGATCAGTGCATGATGAGCCATGTGATCAGTGCCCGATCAGCCACGTCATCAGTGCATGCGCAGTCACGTCATCAGTGCATGATAGCCACGTGATCAGTGCCTGCTCAGTCACGTGATCTGGACTTGATCAGCCACGTGATCAGTGCCTGCAGAGTCACGTGATCAGGGCCTGCTGAGCTGCGTGATTCCTGCCGGCTCATCTGCATGACAATTGCCATCTGAGCTGCGTGATTCCTGTCGGCTCATCTGCTTGACAATTGCCAGCTGAGCTGCGTGATTCCTGCCTGGTCACGTGCTTGATTATTGCCAGTTGAGCAGCATGATTCGTCACTGCTGAGCTCCATGCTTATTGCCTGCTGATTGCGTGGTTCGTGTCTGCTCAGCTCTTTGAGTATTGCCTCCTGAGGTCCCTGTTCGGTCGCCACCTGCCGGGGACCAGCCCCAACTGATCCAGGGTATTCGAAGGAGAGATGGCCTAGGCGACTATTTATATGCTAATCAGAGATGTCAAGAATAATAGTATGAGGAGAGCTCAGTAGGAAAATTCGGTGGAGAAAAGAGACTGAGGAGCTTGGTTTACGCGGAAGACCAATCAAACTTCAAGACAAGAAGTTTGCACCACTTACGTAGGCCGCAGGCGCCCTCTCGAATGGCGAAAGGTGCCTCAGCCTAGACACCTTCTCGAGTGGGTCTTAGCAGCCCAGGCATAATTAGGAAGCGTGGTGGGTTCCGCGCTCCAGATGGAGACTCAGCTGGAAGTTAAAGGGAAGAATGACAAGGAACTTTATGAATTGGAGCTGTAAGTTACCTCTTTGACAGAGAGAGCGAGATGGTGGTGGGGGACAGCCCCCAGTGAAATCAGAGGTGAGAGCACAAAGCAATACAGTAGGCAGACTCCGGTTTTTGGGGGAGATGCTCGAGAATATCCGGGTGGACTCCTGAGGCTCGATCCCGCATTTGCGTATGCCGAGCCTCCTTCCTCATGACCTTTGTCCAGAGTGGAATGCCTCCCCGGCTCCCGGCACATGATCAGTGCATGCTCAGTCACGATATCAGTGCCTGCTCAGCCACGTGATCACTGACGGCACAGTCACGTGATCAGCGCCTCTCAGTCACGTGATCACCGTATGATAAACACGTGATCAGTGAACGACCAGCCAGGTGATCACTGCATGCGCGGTCAGGTGGTCAGTTCCTGATCAGCCACCTGATCAGTGCGTGCACAGTCCCCTGATCAGCGCCTGTCAGTCACTGATCACTGCCTGATAAACCCGTGATCAGTGCCCGAACAGCCACGTCATCAGTGCATGCGCAGTCACGTGATCAGTGCATGATAGCCACGTGATCAGTGCGTGCACAGTCCCATGATCAGCGCCTGTCAGTCACTGATCATTGCCTGAAAACACGTGATCAGTGCATGATGAGCCATGTGATCAGTGCCCGATCAGCCACGTCATCAGTGCATGCGCAGTCACGTCATCAGTGCATGATAGCCACGTGATCAGTGCCTGCTCAGTCACGTGATCTGGACTTGATCAGCCACGTGATCAGTGCCTGCAGAGTCACGTGATCAGGGCCTGCTGAGCTGCGTGATTCCTGCCGGCTCATCTGCATGACAATTGCCATCTGAGCTGCGTGATTCCTGTCGGCTCATCTGCTTGACAATTGCCAGCTGAGCTGCGTGATTCCTGCCTGGTCACGTGCTTGATTATTGCCAGTTGAGCAGCATGATTCGTCACTGCTGAGCTCCATGCTTATTGCCTGCTGATTGCGTGGTTCGTGTCTGCTCAGCTCTTTGAGTATTGCCTCCTGAGGTCCCTGTTCGGTCGCCACCTGCCGGGGACCAGCCCCAACTGATCCAGGGTATTCGAAGGAGAGATGGCCTAGGCGACTATTTATATGCTAATCAGAGATGTCAAGAATAATAGTATGAGGAGAGCTCAGTAGGAAAATTCGGTGGAGAAAAGAGACTGAGGAGCTTGGTTTACGCGGAAGACCAATCAAACTTCAAGACAAGAAGTTTGCACCACTTACGTAGGCCGCAGGCGCCCTCTCGAATGGCGAAAGGTGCCTCAGCCTAGACACCTTCTCGAGTGGGTCTTAGCAGCCCAGGCATAATTAGGAAGCGTGGTGGGTTCCGCGCTCCAGATGGAGACTCAGCTGGAAGTTAAAGGGAAGAATGACAAGGAACTTTATGAATTGGAGCTGTAAGTTACCTCTTTGACAGAGAGAGCGAGATGGTGGTGGGGGACAGCCCCCAGTGAAATCAGAGGTGAGAGCACAAAGCAATACAGTAGGCAGACTCCGGTTTTTTGGGGGGGGAGATGCTCGAGAATATCCGGGTGGACTCCTGAGGCTCGATCCCGCATTTGCGTATGCCGAGCCTCCTTCCTCATGACCTTTGTCCAGAGTGGAATGCCTCCCCGGCTCCCGGCACATGATCAGTGCATGCTCAGTCACGATATCAGTGCCTGCTCAGCCACGTGATCACTGACGGCACAGTCACGTGATCAGCGCCTCTCAGTCACGTGATCACCGTATGATAAACACGTGATCAGTGAACGACCAGCCAGGTGATCACTGCATGCGCGGTCAGGTGGTCAGTTCCTGATCAGCCACCTGATCAGTGCGTGCACAGTCCCCTGATCAGCGCCTGTCAGTCACTGATCACTGCCTGATAAACCCGTGATCAGTGCCCGAACAGCCACGTCATCAGTGCATGCGCAGTCACGTGATCAGTGCATGATAGCCACGTGATCAGTGCGTGCACAGTCCCATGATCAGCGCCTGTCAGTCACTGATCATTGCCTGAGAAACACGTGATCAGTGCATGATGAGCCATGTGATCAGTGCCCGATCAGCCACGTCATCAGTGCATGCGCAGTCACGTCATCAGTGCATGATAGCCACGTGATCAGTGCCTGCTCAGTCACGTGATCTGGACTTGATCAGCCACGTGATCAGTGCCTGCAGAGTCACGTGATCAGGGCCTGCTGAGCTGCGTGATTCCTGCCGGCTCATCTGCATGACAATTGCCATCTGAGCTGCGTGATTCCTGTCGGCTCATCTGCTTGACAATTGCCAGCTGAGCTGCGTGATTCCTGCCTGGTCACGTGCTTGATTATTGCCAGTTGAGCAGCATGATTCGTCACTGCTGAGCTCCATGCTTATTGCCTGCTGATTGCGTGGTTCGTGTCTGCTCAGCTCTTTGAGTATTGCCTCCTGAGGTCCCTGTTCGGTCGCCACCTGCCGGGGACCAGCCCCAACTGATCCAGGGTATTCGAAGGAGAGATGGCCTAGGCGACTATTTATATGCTAATCAGAGATGTCAAGAATAATAGTATGAGGAGAGCTCAGTAGGAAAATTCGGTGGAGAAAAGAGACTGAGGAGCTTGGTTTACGCGGAAGACCAATCAAACTTCAAGACAAGAAGTTTGCACCACTTACGTAGGCCGCAGGCGCCCTCTCGAATGGCGAAAGGTGCCTCAGCCTAGACACCTTCTCGAGTGGGTCTTAGCAGCCCAGGCATAATTAGGAAGCGTGGTGGGTTCCGCGCTCCAGATGGAGACTCAGCTGGAAGTTAAAGGGAAGAATGACAAGGAACTTTATGAATTGGAGCTGTAAGTTACCTCTTTGACAGAGAGAGCGAGATGGTGGTGGGGGACAGCCCCCAGTGAAATCAGAGGTGAGAGCACAAAGCAATACAGTAGGCAGACTCCGGTTTTTTTGGGGGGAGATGCTCGAGAATATCCGGGTGGACTCCTGAGGCTCGATCCCGCATTTGCGTATGCCGAGCCTCCTTCCTCATGACCTTTGTCCAGAGTGGAATGCCTCCCCGGCTCCCGGCACATGATCAGTGCATGCTCAGTCACGATATCAGTGCCTGCTCAGCCACGTGATCACTGACGGCACAGTCACGTGATCAGCGCCTCTCAGTCACGTGATCACCGTATGATAAACACGTGATCAGTGAACGACCAGCCAGGTGATCACTGCATGCGCGGTCAGGTGGTCAGTTCCTGATCAGCCACCTGATCAGTGCGTGCACAGTCCCCTGATCAGCGCCTGTCAGTCACTGATCACTGCCTGATAAACCCGTGATCAGTGCCCGAACAGCCACGTCATCAGTGCATGCGCAGTCACGTGATCAGTGCATGATAGCCACGTGATCAGTGCGTGCACAGTCCCATGATCAGCGCCTGTCAGTCACTGATCATTGCCTGAAAACACGTGATCAGTGCATGATGAGCCATGTGATCAGTGCCCGATCAGCCACGTCATCAGTGCATGCGCAGTCACGTCATCAGTGCATGATAGCCACGTGATCAGTGCCTGCTCAGTCACGTGATCTGGACTTGATCAGCCACGTGATCAGTGCCTGCAGAGTCACGTGATCAGGGCCTGCTGAGCTGCGTGATTCCTGCCGGCTCATCTGCATGACAATTGCCATCTGAGCTGCGTGATTCCTGTCGGCTCATCTGCTTGACAATTGCCAGCTGAGCTGCGTGATTCCTGCCTGGTCACGTGCTTGATTATTGCCAGTTGAGCAGCATGATTCGTCACTGCTGAGCTCCATGCTTATTGCCTGCTGATTGCGTGGTTCGTGTCTGCTCAGCTCTTTGAGTATTGCCTCCTGAGGTCCCTGTTCGGTCGCCACCTGCCGGGGACCAGCCCCAACTGATCCAGGGTATTCGAAGGAGAGATGGCCTAGGCGACTATTTATATGCTAATCAGAGATGTCAAGAATAATAGTATGAGGAGAGCTCAGTAGGAAAATTCGGTGGAGAAAAGAGACTGAGGAGCTTGGTTTACGCGGAAGACCAATCAAACTTCAAGACAAGAAGTTTGCACCACTTACGTAGGCCGCAGGCGCCCTCTCGAATGGCGAAAGGGGCCTCAGCCTAGACACCTTCTCGAGTGGGTCTTAGCAGCCCAGGCATAATTAGGAAGCGTGGTGGGTTCCGCGCTCCAGATGGAGACTCAGCTGGAAGTTAAAGGGAAGAATGACAAGGAACTTTATGAATTGGAGCTGTAAGTTACCTCTTTGACAGAGAGAGCGAGATGGTGGTGGGGGACAGCCCCCAGTGAAATCAGAGGTGAGAGCACAAAGCAATACAGTAGGCAGACTCCGGTTTTTTTGGGGGGGAGATGCTCGAGAATATCCGGGTGGACTCCTGAGGCTCGATCCCGCATTTGCGTATGCCGAGCCTCCTTCCTCATGACCTTTGTCCAGAGTGGAATGCCTCCCCGGCTCCCGGCACATGATCAGTGCATGCTCAGTCACGATATCAGTGCCTGCTCAGCCACGTGATCACTGACGGCACAGTCACGTGATCAGCGCCTCTCAGTCACGTGATCACCGTATGATAAACACGTGATCAGTGAACGACCAGCCAGGTGATCACTGCATGCGCGGTCAGGTGGTCAGTTCCTGATCAGCCACCTGATCAGTGCGTGCACAGTCCCCTGATCAGCGCCTGTCAGTCACTGATCACTGCCTGATAAACCCGTGATCAGTGCCCGAACAGCCACGTCATCAGTGCATGCGCAGTCACGTGATCAGTGCATGATAGCCACGTGATCAGTGCGTGCACAGTCCCATGATCAGCGCCTGTCAGTCACTGATCATTGCCTGAAAACACGTGATCAGTGCATGATGAGCCATGTGATCAGTGCCCGATCAGCCACGTCATCAGTGCATGCGCAGTCACGTCATCAGTGCATGATAGCCACGTGATCAGTGCCTGCTCAGTCACGTGATCTGGACTTGATCAGCCACGTGATCAGTGCCTGCAGAGTCACGTGATCAGGGCCTGCTGAGCTGCGTGATTCCTGCCGGCTCATCTGCATGACAATTGCCATCTGAGCTGCGTGATTCCTGTCGGCTCATCTGCTTGACAATTGCCAGCTGAGCTGCGTGATTCCTGCCTGGTCACGTGCTTGATTATTGCCAGTTGAGCAGCATGATTCGTCACTGCTGAGCTCCATGCTTATTGCCTGCTGATTGCGTGGTTCGTGTCTGCTCAGCTCTTTGAGTATTGCCTCCTGAGGTCCCTGTTCGGTCGCCACCTGCCGGGGACCAGCCCCAACTGATCCAGGGTATTCGAAGGAGAGATGGCCTAGGCGACTATTTATATGCTAATCAGAGATGTCAAGAATAATAGTATGAGGAGAGCTCAGTAGGAAAATTCGGTGGAGAAAAGAGACTGAGGAGCTTGGTTTACGCGGAAGACCAATCAAACTTCAAGACAAGAAGTTTGCACCACTTACGTAGGCCGCAGGCGCCCTCTCGAATGGCGAAAGGTGCCTCAGCCTAGACACCTTCTCGAGTGGGTCTTAGCAGCCCAGGCATAATTAGGAAGCGTGGTGGGTTCCGCGCTCCAGATGGAGACTCAGCTGGAAGTTAAGGGAAGAATGACAAGGAACTTTATGAATTGGAGCTGTAAGTTACCTCTTTGACAGAGAGAGCGAGATGGTGGTGGGGGACAGCCCCCAGTGAAATCAGAGGTGAGAGCACAAAGCAATACAGTAGGCAGACTCCGGTTTTTTGGGGGGAGATGCTCGAGAATATCCGGGTGGACTCCTGAGGCTCGATCCCGCATTTGCGTATGCCGAGCCTCCTTCCTCATGAGCTTTGTCCAGAGTGGAATGCCTCCCCGGCTCCCGGCACATGATCAGTGCATGCTCAGTCACGATATCAGTGCCTGCTCAGCCACGTGATCACTGACGGCACAGTCACGTGATCAGCGCCTCTCAGTCACGTGATCACCGTATGATAAACACGTGATCAGTGAACGACCAGCCAGGTGATCACTGCATGCGCGGTCAGGTGGTCAGTTCCTGATCAGCCACCTGATCAGTGCGTGCACAGTCCCCTGATCAGCGCCTGTCAGTCACTGATCACTGCCTGATAAACCCGTGATCAGTGCCCGAACAGCCACGTCATCAGTGCATGCGCAGTCACGTGATCAGTGCATGATAGCCACGTGATCAGTGCGTGCACAGTCCCATGATCAGCGCCTGTCAGTCACTGATCATTGCCTGAGAAACACGTGATCAGTGCATGATGAGCCATGTGATCAGTGCCCGATCAGCCACGTCATCAGTGCATGCGCAGTCACGTCATCAGTGCATGATAGCCACGTGATCAGTGCCTGCTCAGTCACGTGATCTGGACTTGATCAGCCACGTGATCAGTGCCTGCAGAGTCACGTGATCAGGGCCTGCTGAGCTGCGTGATTCCTGCCGGCTCATCTGCATGACAATTGCCATCTGAGCTGCGTGATTCCTGTCGGCTCATCTGCTTGACAATTGCCAGCTGAGCTGCGTGATTCCTGCCTGGTCACGTGCTTGATTATTGCCAGTTGAGCAGCATGATTCGTCACTGCTGAGCTCCATGCTTATTGCCTGCTGATTGCGTGGTTCGTGTCTGCTCAGCTCTTTGAGTATTGCCTCCTGAGGTCCCTGTTCGGTCGCCACCTGCCGGGGACCAGCCCCAACTGATCCAGGGTATTCGAAGGAGAGATGGCCTAGGCGACTATTTATATGCTAATCAGAGATGTCAAGAATAATAGTATGAGGAGAGCTCAGTAGGAAAATTCGGTGGAGAAAAGAGACTGAGGAGCTTGGTTTACGCGGAAGACCAATCAAACTTCAAGACAAGAAGTTTGCACCACTTACGTAGGCCGCAGGCGCCCTCTCGAATGGCGAAAGGTGCCTCAGCCTAGACACCTTCTCGAGTGGGTCTTAGCAGCCCAGGCATAATTAGGAAGCGTGGTGGGTTCCGCGCTCCAGATGGAGACTCAGCTGGAAGTTAAAGGGAAGAATGACAAGGAACTTTATGAATTGGAGCTGTAAGTTACCTCTTTGACAGAGAGAGCGAGATGGTGGTGGGGGACAGCCCCCAGTGAAATCAGAGGTGAGAGCACAAAGCAATACAGTAGGCAGACTCCGGTTTTTTTGGGGGGAGATGCTCGAGAATATCCGGGTGGACTCCTGAGGCTCGATCCCGCATTTGCGTATGCCGAGCCTCCTTCCTCATGACCTTTGTCCAGAGTGGAATGCCTCCCCGGCTCCCGGCACATGATCAGTGCATGCTCAGTCACGATATCAGTGCCTGCTCAGCCACGTGATCACTGACGGCACAGTCACGTGATCAGCGCCTCTCAGTCACGTGATCACCGTATGATAAACACGTGATCAGTGAACGACCAGCCAGGTGATCACTGCATGCGCGGTCAGGTGGTCAGTTCCTGATCAGCCACCTGATCAGTGCGTGCACAGTCCCCTGATCAGCGCCTGTCAGTCACTGATCACTGCCTGATAAACCCGTGATCAGTGCCCGAACAGCCACGTCATCAGTGCATGCGCAGTCACGTGATCAGTGCATGATAGCCACGTGATCAGTGCGTGCACAGTCCCATGATCAGCGCCTGTCAGTCACTGATCATTGCCTGAGAAACACGTGATCAGTGCATGATGAGCCATGTGATCAGTGCCCGATCAGCCACGTCATCAGTGCATGCGCAGTCACGTCATCAGTGCATGATAGCCACGTGATCAGTGCCTGCTCAGTCACGTGATCTGGACTTGATCAGCCACGTGATCAGTGCCTGCAGAGTCACGTGATCAGGGCCTGCTGAGCTGCGTGATTCCTGCCGGCTCATCTGCATGACAATTGCCATCTGAGCTGCGTGATTCCTGTCGGCTCATCTGCTTGACAATTGCCAGCTGAGCTGCGTGATTCCTGCCTGGTCACGTGCTTGATTATTGCCAGTTGAGCAGCATGATTCGTCACTGCTGAGCTCCATGCTTATTGCCTGCTGATTGCGTGGTTCGTGTCTGCTCAGCTCTTTGAGTATTGCCTCCTGAGGTCCCTGTTCGGTCGCCACCTGCCGGGGACCAGCCCCAACTGATCCAGGGTATTCGAAGGAGAGATGGCCTAGGCGACTATTTATATGCTAATCAGAGATGTCAAGAATAATAGTATGAGGAGAGCTCAGTAGGAAAATTCGGTGGAGAAAAGAGACTGAGGAGCTTGGTTTACGCGGAAGACCAATCAAACTTCAAGACAAGAAGTTTGCACCACTTACGTAGGCCGCAGGCGCCCTCTCGAATGGCGAAAGGTGCCTCAGCCTAGACACCTTCTCGAGTGGGTCTTAGCAGCCCAGGCATAATTAGGAAGCGTGGTGGGTTCCGCGCTCCAGATGGAGACTCAGCTGGAAGTTAAAGGGAAGAATGACAAGGAACTTTATGAATTGGAGCTGTAAGTTACCTCTTTGACAGAGAGAGCGAGATGGTGGTGGGGGACAGCCCCCAGTGAAATCAGAGGTGAGAGCACAAAGCAATACAGTAGGCAGACTCCGGTTTTTTGGGGGGGAGATGCTCGAGAATATCCGGGTGGACTCCTGAGGCTCGATCCCGCATTTGCGTATGCCGAGCCTCCTTCCTCATGACCTTTGTCCAGAGTGGAATGCCTCCCCGGCTCCCGGCACATGATCAGTGCATGCTCAGTCACGATATCAGTGCCTGCTCAGCCACGTGATCACTGACGGCACAGTCACGTGATCAGCGCCTCTCAGTCACGTGATCACCGTATGATAAACACGTGATCAGTGAACGACCAGCCAGGTGATCACTGCATGCGCGGTCAGGTGGTCAGTTCCTGATCAGCCACCTGATCAGTGCGTGCACAGTCCCCTGATCAGCGCCTGTCAGTCACTGATCACTGCCTGATAAACCCGTGATCAGTGCCCGAACAGCCACGTCATCAGTGCATGCGCAGTCACGTGATCAGTGCATGATAGCCACGTGATCAGTGCGTGCACAGTCCCATGATCAGCGCCTGTCAGTCACTGATCATTGCCTGAGAAACACGTGATCAGTGCATGATGAGCCATGTGATCAGTGCCCGATCAGCCACGTCATCAGTGCATGCGCAGTCACGTCATCAGTGCATGATAGCCACGTGATCAGTGCCTGCTCAGTCACGTGATCTGGACTTGATCAGCCACGTGATCAGTGCCTGCAGAGTCACGTGATCAGGGCCTGCTGAGCTGCGTGATTCCTGCCGGCTCATCTGCATGACAATTGCCAGCTGAGCTGCGTGATTCCTGTCGGCTCATCTGCTTGACAATTGCCAGCTGAGCTGCGTCCTGTGCTGCTGATTATTGCCAGTTGAGCAGCATGATT